>NC_053495.1:40127127-40311490 GCF_905171775.1 Rana temporaria
TATTTTATCCAGCTACAATGACAAGTGGGCCGTCCTGTCTGTAAACCTATGCAGCATTTTGAGGATCACAGAGCCGTTAGACATTGACAACTTGGTATTCTCCTTCTGCTATGTCACGGACTATGGCTCCAGGACTCCCAATGCACTAAACATATTAAGACTCAGAACAGGGCATAGTGTACCCAGTAGCTGTGAGTGCCTAAACTTGGAGACCCTGTCACCAGGCAATTCATTTAAACAAGAATCTTCCTATAATATTATTGTGGCATTTAAAGCGGATGTCCGCTGAAATTTTTTTTTTAAAAGGCCAGCAGCTACAAATACTGCAGCTGCTGACTTTTAATATTAGGACACTTACCTGTCCTGGAGTCCAGCGGCGTCCGCTCGTCACTCTGCTGCCCCCCGCCATCCTCGGTGAGGGAACCAGGAAGGGAAGCGCTCCGGCTTCACTGCCCGGTTCCCTACGGCTCATGTGTGAGTCGCGCTACGCCTGACAATTGGCTCCCACTGTGTACTGGGAGCCGAGTGTTCTCAGAACACAACGGGGGGGAGGTGACGTCACGCCCGCAGTTTACCCAAGAGTGGCCGGAAGTGGGTGCAAATACCTCCTAACCATGTGGGGAAGGCCCTTTTCTGTGCCATCATGATTGTGCCCCTGTGCACAAAGCCAGGTACACAAAAGACATGGTATGAGGAGTTTTGTCATGTGCACAGAGCCCTGGTCTAAATTCTACTCAGAAACTTTAGTTTGTAAGTAAGTTGTAAGCCAGGTCCTCTTTTTAAACATTGATACCTGACGACCTAATGCTCTTTTTGCTGAATAGGCACAAAGTTCCAAAGATGCACTCTGAAGCCCTGTACACACGGACGGTTTTCCCCTCTGGGGAAAAAAACTTTGGTTTTCCCAATGGGATTCCTGCCGAGCTTGATGGGATTCCTGCCAGCTTGCCTTGCGTACAGATTTTCATACAAAATACCGCCGGTCCAAAGCGCGGTGACGTACAACACGTACGGAAGAACTTAAAAGGGGAAGTTCCCTTCCAATGGCGGCACCCTTAGGGCGGCTTTTGCTGATCGTGTGTTAGTAAAAGTTTAGTGAGAGACGTTTTGCGCTTAATAATAGTTTGCAGCGTGAGGAATGTGCTATCTCCATTACGAACGCTAGTTTTACCAGAAGGATCGCTTCCGTCTCATACTTGATTCTGAGCAATGCACGTTTTTTTTACCCTCTCAAAAGCATACACCCGACCGTTTTTTCTTGACAGGAAAAAGTCAGACGGGAATTCCGACGGGAAAATAGAGAGCAGGTTTTCTTATTTTTTTTTTCAGCAGATTTTCTGTCGGCCAAACACTCTCATGGCAGCTTTCCTGCTGGGAAAAACGGTCATGTGTATGAGGCTTAAGGTCTTGTGGAAAGCCTACATAGAAAAAATTATGGCTATTAGAAAAAGGGAGTGGGGATGCAACTCCAAATGAATGCCCCTGTATTTTTAATAGGTTGTCCAACAAATTGATATAGGTTTGAGGGTCTGGTGTCCACAAACTTTTGGCCACGTAGTAAATTTCATAAATGACCATACTCTTTATTTACGAGAGGCAATTATCTCTTTTGAATTGAATACATTTATATGGTTTGGAAAACACATCATCTAACTGGTATTTTTCTCTTATAGGCTGTAAGTACATTGGCGGATGTTGCCTGCAAATGCCATGGTGTATCTGGTTCTTGCAGCCTGAAGACATGTTGGCTGCAACTTGCTGACTTCCGGAAGGTGGGAGACCTTTTAAAGGAGAAATATGACAGCGCTGCAGCGATGAAACTAAACAGCAGAGGGAAACTTGTGCAGGTGAACAACAAATTCAACTCCCCCACCACGAACGACCTGGTTTACATTGACCCAAGTCCGGATTATTGTGTTCGCAATGAAAGCACTGGTTCTTTAGGTACCCTGGGAAGGCTGTGCAATAAAACATCGGAGGGCATGGATGGCTGTGAACTTATGTGCTGTGGTAGAGGCTACGATCAGTTCAAAACTGTTCAGACTGAGAGGTGCCACTGCAAATTTCACTGGTGCTGTTACGTCAAATGCAAGAAATGTACCGAGATCGTTGACCAGTTTGTATGCAAGTAAGGCACAGAAAACGTGGACTACGAACAATATTGAATATCTGCATTAATTTATAGAGGTCACTTAGGAGTTGCAAGCATACAGCAACTGGATCCATTCTCTTTAATTCACTCAGCCGCTCTTGGGGGTAAAATTTATAAAAAGAACAAAATAACGGAGACGATGAACTGAAAATATTTATTTACAGAAATAAAGACTTTTTATAAGTATATAATTAGATAAAGACCGAAAATGCACGGGATTTAGAAATTGTATAGTAGGTAAAGACAAGTTTATATGGAAAAGAGTAAAAAGCAAGGACAGATGGCCAAAGACTTTTTTTTTTAAAGATTGTATTTAAGCGGTTTATGGAGTTTTTACTCCTAAAATGCTCAGAATTATGTCCATCAGATACAGAAGGTGTTTTTTTTTTTTTTTTCTGGCAACATTTTATTTTCATAAAAAAAAATACTATTTGTGTGATACCTCTTGAAAATGTTGGGATTGCACTTTGTACTTTTACTTAACGTCTTATTAGTTTGGTTTAACATATTCATACTCAGACAGTCAAACATTTTACATAAGTCAGATCAAAAATACAAATTACTTTTTTTAATGATCACAGTTATTATACTGGTTAAATAAGGGGGAACTATTGATCACCTCTATTTTTTGTTTTATTTTAGGATGTATTTTTTCAGTTTAAATATTTCATCTGCTTGTCTCAGATAAGTGGCTGCACATTACTCAAAGAAATGTAGTCATATCTCATGCTGTACGTAGTTTAAAATATTTAAAGATCCACTTCTTTATGAGCTAAAGCCATTTAAATAATACAAATTCCTAATATGCAGTTTTTTTTTAACAAGTCATATGTTACATAATATTAATACTATACACTAAACTTTACATACCACATGGTAACATTTATGGGAAGTTGTGGTCTGCTGTTTTCTATTTCAAAGCTTTTGTGACTATATGTATATATTCCTAAATTTTGCCAGTAATTACATGTATTTATTTACCTAGGCAACTTTTTCCTTTTTTATTTCATAGTGACATTTTTTTATTTAAAAAAAAAAAAAATCATTTTGACATTTTTAATGACACATTATACAGCCTCCTAATCCTTGGTGTCCGTTTTCAAAGGGCTTGTTCTGAACACATTAAAGCACATATTGATAAATGTTTCATGGGCTGTAGGGTATAGTGGAGTGTAGTGAAAGGGACAAAGGGTGAGTTTCACAAAGTATAATGCACTTAAAGCCATTTTCCCCCCGCGGTATCATTACCTCCTTTTTGGAAGGGCATTAAACACAAGCAATATTTTTTTAAAACAACTGTTTTTTAAAAAAACAAACAAAAATGTGATTCAAAAAATGTCCAGATTATCCAAAAGTCCACAAATTGAATTTCTTTCTTTATAGCTGAGACTTTTTTGTGTTCATTAAAACTTCCATCACACCATGGAAACATTTTCCCCCTTACTACTTTTAAAATGAAACAAAGAAAACAAATAATTTATTACAAATGCACAGCAAATGTAGGGAGCTACCATAATGCAAAATTTTTAGCACTGCAAAAGTGAAATGTTTTGGTTTTATTATGGGAAAAAAAGTATTTTATATTTTTGACAGCAAGATTATTTTTTCTTGACAAATTTTGTTTTACAGACAGAGCAAAATTTACCAATCCACACTATTCATTTGAATTATTTAATGTAAGATATTTTACTTGTCATCAAGAAATGTAAATCTATGTTTTTCTTTTCTTCTGTATGTTGTACATGTAATGTACATATTTTGCAGCCCTATATAATTTGTATATTTTTATGGCTTAAAAAAAAAAGAGTTCCAACAAAAGGTACATGGCTTATGCCATAATGAAAAACAAACTACAAAATAAAAAAACTGTTTATTATAAAGTGGTTTGATTTAACATCTTTATACAGAAATGTTTTGCATGGACTTTTTAAAATAATATGAAAGCTTAAATCTATTTATAGAAACATTTTTCCTTCCATGTGGCACTACTCAATTTTTTTCCTAAGAAACCCTGACAATCGCCCTTTACGAAGTTTTGGAAACAAGGTCAAGGGACTCCTATTATTTCAGATGTACGCAATTAAAATGTTTGTGTGTAAAGTTTGCATACATTTTGCTGCATTTGGGAAGGAATGCACTCTATTAAACGAGCGTAGCAACCATTATTGTATTTAAATACCCAGATCCAATTTTTATTGTGATATTTTTTTTTTTTTTTATTTAACTGATATTTTTTTCTTAACTCACTCTTAGAAGTGTTTTCTATGCTTATTTTTTTCTTTTTTTAAATTGTAGTAAATCTAAATTTTAAAATATAACTAAATCCAAGAACAAAAAAACGGCTTACTAGTTCTTGGATGCTGTGGCTGCATTTGTTTTCAAACTAAGAAAATTTTATAAAGTACAGAAAATAATTTCTGTCAAGATAAACAGGTAGTGTTCTTGTCACTTCCTATGAGTGAATTGAAAGCCTAAAACAATGGGATCTTTCTTTTGAAAATGACTAATCCCATTATCCCCTCCCCTTGTAATAGAGATGAATGAATCGAGAACTAATGCAGTCACCTCTTTTAAGATTAGTAATCTGCAATATGTAAAATTGTTGTTTTTCCGGCTTAGATATTCTTTAAAAATTACACATAGAAAATGCTTACAGATGAGAACAGTTTTTGAAAGAAATATATATATATATATATATATATATATATATATATATATATATATATATATATATATATATATATATATATATATATATATATATATATATATATATATATATATATATAAATATAAATTTTTTTTTTTTTTAATACACTGCTTATTTTTTTGAAAAGCAATGGTATATGGCAATTACTCATTACTTTTTTTTAACTTAAAAAATAAATAAAAATGTGTGGCAAGAAAAGTGGTACTTTTTTTGCTCACAATTATTTAATGTTGATATGTGCCCCATGCATTTAAGAATTAAGTGTGAATTTTACCAATTATCCATCTTTAAAAAAAAAAATATGTATTGCACTGTAGCTCACCATCTTTAGAAGTACATTTTAGGCCAATACAGAACATACATGTTAATCGTGCTAAAAAATAGGTATCTAGTAATGTCCTAAAGAACTGAATATTCTAACAATGTTGTCTTCCAAGCTGCCTTTTGTATATCACAAATACCCCAGCCTCCAGTGTATTGAAGATGAAGAAAAGAGGCTGTGTTTTGTAGTCTGAATTAGAAGAGAAGCCCGGGTGACAATACTGCTCCTCCGAAGAAAAGTTGAGTGAATGTTCCCACCCTAGGATAGGAAGTGTTGCTGGCAAGATTACCATGTGGAAATAACATGAATATATCTAAACTAATGCAGCCACCGTTTCTATAGATTGGTAACATGCAGTGTGTGTATATATGTATGTATGTATGTATGTATGTATGTATGTATGTGTGTGTGTGTGTGTGTGTGTGTGTGTGTGTGTGTGTGTGTGTATATATGTGTGTATATATATATATGTGTGTGTGTGTATGTATGTATATGTATATATATATATATATATATATATATATATATATATATATATATATATCGCTCAAAAAACATTTAAGGAATAATTTTGAAAACGGATCTCGCTGGGGAAAAATATCATGCTGATATGGACTGGGTAATGTGTTAGGAACGAAAGTATGCCAAATCGTTTGATGGAAATGAAAATTCGGGCTGAATTTAAAGACGCCCCAAAAATCAAAGTGAAAAAATTATGCAGCAACTCAAAATGGTACTTGGTAGTTTGTATGGCCCCCACATGCTTGTATGCATGCCTGACAACGTCTGGGCATGCTCCTAATGAGACGACAGTGTCCTGTAGTATTTTCTAACAGATCTGCACCAGGGCATCACTGAGCTTCTGATCAGACTTGGGTGCAACCTGGCGGCGTCGGATGGACCAAAACATAATGTCCCAGAGGTGTTCTATTGGATTTAGGTCAGGCGAGTCAATAGTATTGATTCCTTCATCCTCCAGGAACATGAGGCTGGGCATTGTTGTGCACCAGGAGGAACCCAGGACCCACTGCATCAGCTTGGGGTCTAACAATGGGTCCAAGGATTTCATCCTGATACCTAATGACGGTCAGGGAGCCATTGTCTAGCCTGTAGAGGTCTCTGTATCCCTCCATGGATATGCCTCTCTAGACCATCACTGACTTGCCACCAAACCGATCATGCTGAACATTGTTACAGGCAGAATTACATTCTCCATGGCTTCTCCAGACCCTTTCACATGTGCTCAGGGTGAACCTGCTTTCATCTATAAAAAAAGTACAGGGCGCCAGTGGCGGACCTGTCAATTCTGGTGTTCAATGACAAATGCCAATGAAGCTCCACTTTGCTGGGCAGTGAGCACAGGGCCCACTAGAGGACATCGGGCCCTCAGGCCAACCTCATGAAGTCTGTTTCTGATTGTTTGGTCTGAGATATTCACACCAGTGGCCTGCTGGAGGTGTTGTATGGCTCTGGTAGTGCTCATTCTCTTCCTCCTTGCACAAAGGAGCAGATGGGTTAAGGTCCTTCTACAGCCCTGTCCAGCTCTCCTAGTGTAACTGTCTCCTGGAATCTCCTCCATGCTCTTGAGACTGATGGGAGACCAAGCAAACCTTCTGGCAATGGAACGTATTGTTGTGCCATCCTGGAAGAGTTGGACTGCCTGTGCAACCTCTATAGGTTCCAGTATTGCCTCATGCTACCAGTGACACTGACCCTAACCAAATGCAAAACTAGTGAAAAACAGAAAAGATGAGATGGGGGGAAAAAAATCCACTGGCCTCCACCTGTAAAACCATTCCTGTTTTGGAGGTTGTCTCATTGTTTCCCATATAGTGCACCTGATGTTAATTTCCTTAACACCAAAGCAGCTGAAACTGATTAACAACCCCCTTGCTACTCGACTGACCAGATCAACGTGTTCCTTTTTAAATTTGTTTGTATATTTATATATACTGTGCCTCATTCTAATGGATTGGCAGAACTTTGTGCAGACTACAGATGACAACTGATTCTGCGATGTTTAATCTTTTTTTTGCTTCTTTTTAACTTCATTTGCTTACTATATACATTATCAGTTGTTGGTTTTGGCACTTGCAAACGGCATGGAATAGATTGGAATTCTATTTAAAATTAGCTTGAGTTAAAAATAGGACTTCAATTTTAAATTTGACACATTAGCAGCAACATGTGCACAGCCCTATTCAACCTTTCCTACACAAGAAAATGACAACTACAGGGATGCCATTGGGATCTTGCCCAGAAAGAACCAGTAACTGCAAACAACTTGGCCTGGCATTTCAAGAAAGACTGTAATTATGGTCAGTGATGTCTTTGTTAAAGGAAGCATGTACGCTGATGGGTCTGTCTATTTTTGTTTTACTTTTTTTTTAAATCTATAAATGTTCAGCAATGCGTAGACAGTTCACCATATGTTATGACACTGCACATCCACTGCTGTTTAGGTGATAAACATTGTTTATATAGTAGGATATACTGCTCATGGTCTTTGCATATTTGTAATCTTAAGATGTACAAAACAAAAGAATATCTTTCTATAAAATCTTCTTCGCTAAAATCGGTCACAAATACGTTTTATAAAGTTCAGACCTTTTAATACTTGATATATTTGACAACACAATTGCAGGTCTTCTCCAACTAGCTACAGGTTATTGGTCCATGTTATTCATCATCTGAAAATACCCTTAGATGTTGGAGGATTAGTGCCAAATCTTGTATGATTGGGTAAAAGTCCTTGGTTCTGTGGGTGGCCCTGTGACAACAGATCTTTGGGGAACACTATATGAAATAAGTTGACATTTTCCAGCCAACAGACTTTGACAACAATTAAAACGGAGGTGTCTGTCTGGTTCCCTGACATGTAGAATGCCAAGGTTTTCAGGGGTTTGAAAAAAAATAAATATGGAAACAAGTATGGTAAAAGAACAAAATTGTTACCTAAAATGGTGTTGGACCACCTTTGGCATCCAGGATGGCCTGAATTCTCTTGGGAATTGACAAATATAATCTTATCTATATTCCCGTCGTACACATTCCTGCATCACTGGGCTCATCTGTAGTGATTACCAGCTGGACACTGGAAATCAAAGATCAATGCATATATCCGCCAGCACACCATGGATCTTCAAATGCAGTCCAAAGCTTTTATTGCAGAGAAATCACATTACAAAAGAACAGGTGCAACGTTTCAGAGCCGTACACGACACCTTCATCAGGCATGTGATGATATAGCTTGCCTGATGAAGGGGTCCTGCGTGGCTCCCAAACGTGGCACTTGTTTTTTTTGTGATGTGATCTTTCTGCAAAAAAACCTTTGGACTGCATTTGAAAATCCATGGTGTGCTGGCGAATATTTGCATTGACAAATATACAGTATCTCGCAAACGTGAGTATACCCCTGATGTTTTTGTAAATATTTTATTGTATCTTTTCATGTGACAACACTGAAGAAATTATACTTTGCTGCAATGGAGTGTGTGTACAGCTTGTATAACAGTGCCAATTTCTCTGCCCCCTCAAAATAACTCAACACACAGCCATTAATGTCTAAACTGCTAGCAACAAAGGTGAGATCACCCATAAGTGAAAATGTCCTAATTGTGCCCAATTAGCCATTTTCCTCCCCAGTGTCATGTGACTCGTTACAAGGTCTCAGGTGCAAATGAGGAGCAGGTGTGTTAAATTTGGTGTTATCCCTCTCATTCTCTCAAACTGGTCACTGGAAGTTCAACATGGCACCTCATGGCAAAGAAATCTCAGAGAATCTGTAAAAAAATAAATGAAAGATGGCCTAGGCTATAAGAAGATTGCCAAGACCCTGAAAATACAGCACGGTGGCCAAGACCATACAGCAGTTTAATAGGACAGGTTCCACTCAGAACAGGCCTCGCCATGGTCAAACAAAGAAGTTGAGTGCACGTGCTCAACATCATATCCAGAGGTTGTCTTTGAGAAATAGGCATATGAGTGCTGCCAGCATTGCTGCAGAGGTCGAAAGGGGAGGGGGTCAGCCTGTCAGCGCTCAGACCATACGCCACACACTGCATGAAATTGGTCTGCATGGCTGTTGTCCCAGAAGGAAGCCTCTTCTAACGAAGATGGACAAGAAAACTTGCAGTTTGCTAAAGACAAGAAAACTAAGGACATGGATTACTGGAACCATGTCCTGTGGTCTGATGAGACCAAGATAAAACGATTTGGTTCAGATGGTGTCAAGCGTGTGTGGCAGCAACCAGGTGAGGAGTACAAAGACAAGTGTGTCTTGCCTACAGTCAAGCACAGTGGTGGGAGTGCCATGGTCTGGGGCTGCATGAGTGCTTCCGGCACTTGGGAGCTACAGTTCATTGAGGGAACCATAAATGCCAACATGTACTGTGACATACTGAAGCAGAGCATGATCTGCTCCCTTCGGAGACTGGGCCACAGGGCAATATTCCAACATAACAACCACAAACACACCTCCAAGATGACCACTGCCTTGCTAAAGAAGCTGTGGGTAAAGGTGATGGACTGGCCAAGCATGTCTCCAGACCTAAACCCTATTGAGCATCTGTGGGGCATCCTCGGAAGGTGGAGGAGTGCAAGGTCTCTAATATCCACCAACTCTGTGATGTCGTCATGGAGGAGTGGAAGAGGACTCCAGTGGCAGCCTGTGAAGCTCTGGGGAACTCCATGCCTAAGGTAGTACTGGAAAATAATGGTGGCCACACAATATATTGACACTTTGGGCCCAATTTGGACATTTTCACTTAGGGGTGTACTCGCTTTTGTTGCCAGTGATCCAGAGATTAATGGCTGTGTTGAGTTATTTTGAACGGACAGTAAATGTACACTGTTATACAAGCTGTACACTCACTACTTTACATTGTAGAAAAGTGTAATTTCTTCAGGGTTGTCACATGAAAAAGTATAATAAAATATTTACAAAAATGTGAGGGGTGTACTCACTTATGTGAGGTACTATAAGTCTTGGATAGATAATTGAATCTGATACCGCTCTTCATGCAAAAATCTGGGCCCTTTTTGTCTTTCAGTCCGTTGACCATGTCGATCACGCCTACGCTTATCAGACGATATTTCTGTATTGACATGTGTAAACACATACATTTTCTAGTGTGAATAAAGCTGGGCATGAACCTGGGATTTTGATCAGACGTGCAGGCACAATATACGAATATGAGAGTTTGATCATTTTTAAATACAATCCATACAATCCATGCAGGGATATCCACATCCTTAACTTCTAATTGGTGTAGGCTGTTCACACATCTGCCATATTGACCCTTACAAAGGAGTCCATAGCAACCAGCCTGCAAAATCCAACCTGGTCATTTGCTATTATACACTTCAAAATAATTGCCAAAAACGTATGTCTGTGGACACATACAAAAATACTGTATACACTGAGTGTATACAGTATTTTTGTATGTGTCCACAGACATACGTTTTTGGCAATTATTTTGACTTATTTTGACTTAGTTTCCCAGCAAACACCGTGTTCAGTGTTCCGCCAATCATGGACATCTTTTCATCCTCGGACAAGAGAACGTCTGTGATAGGTGGAACACTAAACACAGTGTCTGCTGGGAAACGCCTATCACAGAAGGGACCAGGGGGAAGCCGCGACTTTTAAACAATGGACGCTTGCGGCCATTCAGGTACACTGACTCGAGTATAAGCCAAGGAGTGTATTTTCAGCCCTAAAAAAAGGGCTGAAAAACTTGGTTTATACTCGAGTGTATTACACTCGAGTATAAACCAAGTTTTTCAGCCCTTTTTTTAGGGCTGAAAATACACTCCTTGGCTTATACTCGAGTCAGTGTACCTGAATGGCCGCAAGCGTCCATTGTTTAAAAGTCGCGGCTTCCCCCTGGTCCCTTCTGTGATAGGCGTTTCCCAGCAGACACTGTGTTTAGTGTTCCACCTATCACAGACGTTCTCTTGTCCGAGGATGAAAAGATGTCCATGATTGGCGGAACACTGAACACGGTGTTTGCTGGGAAACTAAGTCCGAGGATGAGAAAACGTCCGTGATAGCCTGCTGGGAAACGCCTATCACGGAAGGGGACCAGGAGGAGACCCTGACTTTTAAACAATGAGTGGACGCCCGCAGCCTGTCAAGAATTTCAGGTACACTGACTGGGGCACAGGGAGGCTGCAATGGGCAGGGCACAGTAAGGTTGGGCACAGTGAGGTTGCAATGGGCACAGTGAGGTTGCAATGGGCACAGTGAGACGTGCAAATGGGCTTTGTTGACCCTCTTTTTGGCTTACAGTAGCTGCTGCATCCTCACCCTAGGCTTATACTCGAGTCAATAAGTTTTAACAGTTTTTTGGGGTAAAATTAGGTACCTCAGCTTATACTCGGGTCGGCTTATACTCAAGTATATACGGTATGTGGTAAAATTTAAATGAACTTCAGTACTATGCAGATAAATGATCTTATATTTCCATATTTGTATGTCTAGTGAACCAAACATTTTTGGCACTGGAATCTCCTGATGAAGTCACGTGGGCCTGACGATACACGTTGGGATTGGTTGACGGGCACACCGGAAGTGACGCAGGAATACAAGCTCGCTGTTCGTGGATTTTATGCTGTTGTATTTTGTTTTTATGTGAGTAGCACTTGCTATTTTACTATTAAATAGTTTTAAATGCTACAACACTATACAAGTATTTTTTCCTTCTACATATCACGCGGGTGAACCTGGGAAGATTCCCAGACTCAGGATTCCTAGAGAAGAGTTTACATCTCCCCCTTAGGAGCCACACATCGGATCAAAGAGAGGATAACCCCATAGCTTGTACCCTTTATGAGAGAGAGGAGGACCATTTGCAGCCATTAGAGCTCACCAAAGCAATTTACACATGCTGTTACCTTACAGCAGTAAGGTGAGAGACTAATCTGCACAGAGGTGTCACTGCACTGAAAGAAGAGGCACACATTCTTTTTATTATTCATTGCACGGTGGAAGCATTCATCACTTTTTCTGACTCACTGTTTTTCAAGACATCTCATGGATTTTTTATGTTCTATTTATATGCATTTAGCAGCACTTACACTCACTGTTTGATGAGTTTGTTTCATCTCTATCACTTTGTGCCATTTAGTATTCGATGATTTACCACTTACTATTTGTTTGATTTTTGGTTGTCATCTTATTGTTCCACAATATTTATTTTGCACCTACTAGGAGTTTGGTTTGGTTTGGTTTTTTATTTGTATTCATTGATGACATTTTCTACTGATTTCTATATATTCACCACTTATTTTACTACAGCGCAGCACCACTCATTATCTATTCCATTTTAGGGCCACGGATTTCTACCTATCTAGCTAGGTAGGTCGGTCGGGCAGGCAGTCGGCGATCAGTCCTCCCCCAACAACTGGGTGTGCTTGGAGCGCGGTGCTCTGCGCCTTGAGCCCACCCTTTTTTGAAGCCTATTAGAGCTTGTGGCTCTAATCACGTGCTTAAAAAAAAACACCCTCCCCCACTGGAAAACACGGTCCGGCGCCCTGCATGTAGATCAGGGGGGCGGATGCGTGTTACTGGGAACATGATCTACGTGCCCGGTGGCCGCGATTGGCCAGTAACTGAGCAGGACCATGGATCTCTGTGTGTAAACACAGAGATCCATGTCTTGTCAGGGAAAGGAGACCAATGCTGTGTCCCTTGTACATAGGGACACAGATCGGTCTCCTCCCCAGTCAGTCCCCTCCCCTACAGTTACAATCACTCACTAGGCTACACATTTAACCCCTTCCTCACCCCCTAGTGTTAACCCCTTCCCTGCCAGTCACATTTATACAGTAATCAGTGCATATTTATAGGACTGTTCACTGTATAAATGTGAATGGTCCCAAAAATGTGTCAAAAGTGTCCGATGAGTCTGCCATAATGTCGCAGTCCCAATAAAAAAATTGCAGATTGCCGCCATTACTAGTAAAAAAAAATAATAAAAAAAATAATAATTATGTCCCCTATTTTGTAGGCGCTATAACTTTTGCGCAAACCAATCACTATACACTTTTTGCCAAAAATATGTAGAAGAATACGTATCGGCCTAAACTGAGAACATTTTTTTTTTTATTGGATATTTATTATAGCAAGGTAAAAAATATTGTTATTTTTTCAAAATTGACGCTCTTTTTTTGTTTATAGCACAAAAAATAAAAACCTCACAGGCGATCAAATACCACCAAAAGAAAGCTCTATTTGTGGGAAAAAAAGAACGTACATTTTGTTTGTGAGCCACGTCGCACGACTGCGCAATTGTCAGTTAAAGCGGCGCAGTGCGGAAGCTGAAATTTCGCCTGGGCAGGAAGGGGGTATATGTGCCCAGTAAGCAAGTGGTTAAACCACAGTTTTCCTGTCGGGAAAACTGCTAAGGAGAATACACACAGCCGGTTTACCCGGTCAAAGGAGAACACAGCAGTTTTCCCGACAGGGAAACCGATCGTGTGTACTAGGCATAAGACGTTCAGATCATACTTCCACACCCATATTCCGGCTGAAATGAAGAAAAGGAAAGACTTTAGAAGTAGCCAATATCTACTTGAAAACTGATTTTCCTTTTGTGGCTGGTTTGTCCCTCCCAATATCCCCATAATACCGGAGCTGTGATGGTGTGCAAGCATATATATTCAGAAACAATGAACTGATCTATGCAGTAAAAGTGTTTGGATTTCTTAGCGGCCGCTGTCAGACCCAGAGATAAATCAAATGCTGTTTTTAACAGCTTTGCCAAAAAGGTGATCTGCAGCCTGTCAGCATTAGCTTCTGACTGTTTAAAAGACATTCCCTACTTCCCAATGACAATCCCAGATCTCGGCTCTGTGATGTAAAGTGCTCCGGAGAACAGATTTGCTGCCATTCTCCAAACATTCAGATGTTCCGTTCTCTGTTCTGTGTCCAGTTCCTGTGCGGCATAGTCCTTCTAAAATGTACATCTGGAGCCCAGATACGTCAACCACAGACAACATTGCTAGAGATGACCTGGGATTTTCCAGCAGAAGGACCATCATACGTAGGTGAAAGTCAAAGGATGATGTGATTAAGTACAAAATGATCATATTATTATTTTAAACACGCAGATTATGATTTTAAAGTCACTCTTTAGAAGTTTTTTGTCCCTATACAATACTCCTCTTGTTGTAAAGACATTTTTGATTTTTGTTTTACCTTCTCCTAGGAAATATACTTTCTTCTTCTTAGCCACGAGTCTGTAGAGGGAATTGCAGAAGGGGCTTTGTTTCACTTCCACCAGATGCAGAGCCCCATAAAATTATTTTTCTTTGTTTTTAAAAAAAAATTTGCAAATCTGTTTTTTTTTGTATTGATTTGAGTAAAAAGAAAAAAATACAAACTCCAAGTGGGCAACCCTCGCAGATGAACAATTGGGTTGACCATACAGCAAAAGTAAGAAAAGAAAAACGATAAGCAGAGGTAGATTGATTACAGGCAGGGGTGAACTGACCATTCGGGCTATCGGGCACTGCCCGAGGGCCCCATGCCACTAGGGGGCCCCATCAGGGTTGCCAACCTCAGTAAAACCTGGGACAGTATGTAAAAATATATATTTTTTTAAATCCCAAGATTACAGCTGCCTCGCCTCTCCAGTACCTTTTCAGTGTGTGTATGTGTTTTCTGTGTGTATATATTGTGTATTTATACTGTATGTGTGTGTGCGTGTGTGTGTATACTGTGTGTATATTGTGTGTCTGTGTGTATACTGTGTATTTATACTGTATGTGTGTGTGTGTACACTTTATGGCCCCATAATCTATTGCCCGGGGGCCTCATAATTTCCTATTGCCTGGGGGCCCCATAATCTCATATTGCCCGGGGGCCCCATGAGTTGTCAGTCCCCCCCTGATTACAGGTATAATGCCGCGTACACACGACCGTTTTTAATGTCTTGGAAAAAAGCAATGTTTTTCTCGACGTGATTCTTGTCAAGCCTGCCTTGCGTACACACGATCGTCACTATAAAGGGGAAGTTCCTTTCGGATGGCGCCACCCTTTTGCTGCTGCTTTTGCTGATTTTGTGTTAGTAAAGGTTTGGTTAGAGACGATTCGTGCTTTTTAGTCTGTTACAGCGTGATGAATGTGCTATCTCCATTACAAACACTAGTTTTACCAGAATGAGTGCTCCCATCTCATGACTTGCCTCTGAGCATGCACGTTTTTTCCCGTTGTTAAAGCCTACACACGACCGTTTTTCAAGATGTGAAAAACGTCAAGAAAAATTAGAGCATGTTCTAAATTTGTAATGCCCATTTTTCACGTCGAGAAAAATGCTCTGGAACCTACACACGATCGTTTTTAATGACCAATTTCAAAAATTGCATTTTTCTCGTTGTGAAAAACTGTGTGTACGCGGCATGAGGCCAGGTCCTGAACAAGGCATTAGAAGCTCATATCATTCAACAGCCATGGGGGGTCCTCCAGGCCATACCTTGTGGAACTTTTTCTTTCTGCCCCTGTTCTCATAAGTGTCTTGGTATAAGGCAGTGTTTCTCAATTCCAGTCCTCAGGCCCCCCCAACAGGTCAGGTTTTCAGGATTTCCCTCAGATGAAAAGGCTGTGGTGATTACTAAGGCAGTGAAACTGATCAAATCAATAATGGAAATCCTGAAAACCTGACCTGTTGGGGGGGCCTGAGGACTGGAATTGAGAAACACTGGTATAAGGGAAGATTGGAGTTGACCAAACGCTTCCAAGAGGTAAGAGAAGGGGGCGGCTGCTTCTTTCCAATGCATTGTGATCAATTTTCTAGTGTAGTAAAGTAAGAGGCCCAGTAGAGATCTCTCAGCAGTTGTGGGGGGCCATAGGTTCTACAAGGCTTGGGGTTCAGGGTGATAGGTAGGACTACATTTCTCATGAATACTGTATGCCTACAGAATCTAACTGTAACTGGTAATCATAGAATAGAAAACACAGATTTTTTTTTTCTACTTTTAGAGTGTTCTCATACTTATAGGACATCCACTATCATAACATTTTTCATACTTTTTTATTTATAATCCACTATCATTACATTTTTATACTTTTATTGATTTGGACCTAAAATATTGATCGTGACTAAATCCATAAAATGCATAACATCATGTCTACAGATGGCCCATGCAATATCACAAAGCAATACTTGAAATATTTATTTTACAGTTTGCCATCCTTGACCACACCCTTCAGCATACTACTCATTTTGTCTGTGTGTGTGGGGTTCCAACAGCAGAAAATATACGCAGCGCATTTCATGGGTTCAAAAGTCCTACTTCTTCAGGTTTTATGAAATAATCATGAAAATTTAGGGATCCATAGTAGATAAAGCCAGCCCCCAGCCCAGGACTGCTCTTCCTAACACAGAAGAGGGCATTAATCATTACATCTTTGTTAATGGTAACCAGTCATGCCCCAACTATGAGGTCCCTCTATTGAACCCCAGGTTTTTCCTTTGTTGGGGGGGGGGGTACCTATCATGGTCCCCTACCTGGGCTGATCTGGCAGGGAAGTATAACTGAGACTTTTAATCATATGGTTTGCTGTTGAAGTTTTCCTGAAAAATGTTAATGATACTGGATGTCTTGTATGTACAGTATAAGGGCACCATAAAAGTACATTTCTGTGTTTTTTCATTTTATGTATTCCGAGAGATGTTGGTGCAAGAACTGGGCAACTCCAGAAAGTTGTACTTAGGTCTATACCTAGAATTCATAGAAAATGATTCTATGTATTTTTAAAAGCAACAAATGTATCATAATTTTTGCAATATCAGTTTCCTGTAATACCCTGCCCAGCATCACTAAGACTGAAAGCGGGAGGGGCAGCACTAGGGGCCAATCAGACTCCACTGTAATATACATGTGCTGACATTGTACATGCTCACCAGAAGAGCGAGTAGAGGGATAATGAATTTAGTGTTCTACAGCTCCTTCACTGTCCAATCAGGAGGCCGAGGGTGCCTTCTGGACCAAGCTGAGTTGTAGCTGCAGTTGAGAAAATGAATCACAAGATCATCTAAAAGGGATGGCAAATATTCTTGCAGGTAAAACCGTTCAAATATCTATGTAGCAATTTTTCAGGTCCTCCTAGTTTTCCTACTGGTGATTTGCTTTGCAGCTGCATAGAGACACTTGCCTATCCACAGACGATGACAGACTTTTACTCAATATTCTTTTCCTATTTTATTGGCTCAGTTTTCCAGGGGAGAGAGGAAAAGAGGCACTTGATACTCAAAAACAGAAGCAAAAATTCCCCATGCTCTGTAATATCTTTATCCTCTGCCACAAATGAATGAAGATTTTCTTGGCCAGGCGAATATATGCCTTTAAAGGCTAAGTTCACCTTTTACATAAACTGGCTTATGAAGACAACGGGTTCCAGTAGATTTTAAATATCCAATACCCTGTGCTGTTTGTAATGCTAATGCAAATGCTATTCCTGTAGGTCTTTTCTGTCACCCATAAAGCCCTTCTGAAATACTCCCAATGATTATATTCCAACTTCCTCACTTATTTCCAGGACATGGACTACACAAAATGACTGGTTAGCCTCCTTCTTTAAGGACAACTAAAGTGATAAACTCTTTTGTTGTTGTCTAAGGAGCCTCGTGGCCATTTTGTTGTAGCCCAAAAAATAATCCAGGACATTGAAATGTAAACAATAGTTTAGCCAGGCTTTGTGGGCGACTGAAAAGGCCTACAGGTGTGGCATTTGCATTAAACAATATTTTTTACAAATGACTAAATGCATTCTAAACTATTGGGGTCTGTTGTCTGCATGGGCCAGCTTACGTAAAAGGTGTGTTTTAGTCTTTAGTCATATTTGGCGCCTCTAACAGGCCAGTTCAGGACCATAAGGACCAGGAGGGCAATTTTTGGTTGTGGCTGTTAAACTCACATGTACAACTGACTAGGCAGGTATCTTCTTTAGATTTAGCTTCCTTCCCCAGGCCATGGGCTTTAGCAACTTGAAATGGACATCTCAGTAGCAACGCTCTCCTCGGGCAAAGCATGAGAACCAAAGACTCTTCTAGATTTCCTCTCCAAATAGTTATACTCTTCTCCAGCCCACATCATTGTCATGAACCCCTCAGCAATTGATTGGCCAAGGTAAAATAAATATTAATTGTGTCTTCTCACTCTCACTCTTCTCACTGTCTATGAGGCCTCGTACACATGGACGGACTGTCCGATGAAAACGGTCCGCCGGACCGTTTTCATCGGACATGTCCGCTGACGGATTTTGGTCTGATGGCTGTACACACCATCAAACCAAAATCCCTGCTTACAGGATACGCGGTGACGAGGCTGCGCCGTCACCGCGACGATGACGCGGCGACGTGTGCGACCCTGGAAGGTCAATGCTTCCACGCATGTGTCGAATCACTTCGACGCATTCGAGGGCTTTCGGCCGATCAGACATGTCCGGTAAGTCGTACAGACGACCGAACATGTCTGACAGACAGGCTTCCAGCGGACATGTTTCTTAGCATGCTAAGAAACATTTGTCCGCTGGAAACCTGTCCGATCCGCCGGAAAATTGTCCGGTCGGACGTACAGACGACCGAACATGTCCGCTGAAACTGGTCTGCGGACCAGTTTCAGCAGACATGTTCGGTCGTGTGTACGAGGCCTGAGAGTACGCTTCCTAGAAGCAGAACAAAGAAAACAATATCCTTGGGTTTAGGAGAAACCTAACGATCCCAGATAGCATAAACAAACTAAAGCTGGCTACAGTCTACTTCTAGCTATACACACTAAATTTAGACTAGAGACTTCGTATGTAGACCATGTACTGTATAAAACCGCTTGCCTGGAGTGCTGTTGTAATAGGTTATATTATGAAATCTAAACAGATGTGCCATTAAAACTAGAGAAAAGTTTTTGTTTAGAGCATAATTCTTCTGCTAGGAATTGTGTACGCTATGTATGTATTTTATTATTTGTTTATATATCTCTGTCATAGGCCAAAATGCTTTCACAAAAAATGTAAAACATAAGCCATAGACCCCAACCCCAGAAACTTGCAATCTATTGTTTCTACCATTACCATAGAGCCTTACACAAACATATCATAGCAAAGTAAGCTATTAGGCCTATAAAAGTAAATTTTTTAGGTGCAACCCATTAAAACTGGTATGTATCCCAACAGTCTGCCCATGGCGTAACAGTTTTTTTTTATCCAAGAATAAATCAAACACATCACTCCACTCCACTCTTTAATTTCCCTAATTTCTAGTAAGGAAGTTCTAGGAACACCAGTTGCTAGGAATTTTAGTTGTGTTCTCAGTCCCATCCACTGCAGAATTTTTTGCTGTTTTTAGACAGAGAAAGATGGAATCATAATTACGTGAAAAATCCACGGAAAAGTCTGATGGAAGTCTGATCGTGTGTATGAGGCTTTAGAAGGGTAGGTGAGCAAAGACAGCCACCATATACCTTGTGTATTGTAAGGGGTTAGCTCGGTAGCGGGGTGTGTGACCCCTTGGATGGGTTCACTACACACTGAATTTATACAGACTGGCAGTCGAAGATGGTTGAAAACAAAGATTTTGGTTTATTCTTCCATCTTGCTGGAAACAAGTGCAAGCATCCAAACAGCATAAACAAAATCAAACATAAAATAAACTCTGGCCACTTTGGGAGTCTACCTTCCACACAGGAACCTATCTATGGAGTCTGGCTCAGCCTAGTGCTGGGCAGACAGTGCTGGTCATACAGCAGAAAAACAATAGTCTTTTAATTTTTATCACACAGCAAAATCAATTTCCTCCTCACCTCCTCAGAAGACCTTAAGCTACTGCTCTCTTTCACTCAGAAAGCCCCAGCATGCAGCAAATCAGTGGTAATCCTCTGGACTACTTATAGAGGCCTTAATTGCCTCATTCTGAACAGCTGAAGTCTTCCAACGCCCTTAGACCATTTCTGGCTACATTTCAGCCGACGCCTAATAACAATTGGTGTATTGTCTAAACAAGGCAGAAATGTATGTCCCGTCTGTGACAACACCCACAGATTTACCTGACTTCCTGTCACAGTATGCATTTAAGGTAGTTTTTGGTGGAATCATATGGTCATATCATATGGTTCTCCAC
Source organism: Rana temporaria (assembly GCF_905171775.1). Lineage (NCBI taxonomy): Eukaryota > Metazoa > Chordata > Amphibia > Anura > Ranidae > Rana > Rana temporaria. The sequence goes on from NC_053495.1 coordinate 40,147,431, forward strand.
AGGTCATAAATTAGTGATTGTACATGGACATGTAAACAAATGAGGAACCCCAAAAATGTTCTCTCGGGGGTCTTGTTTTGACTACATCAGCTTCTATGACCAGCTGATTTTACTTGTTGCCCTTTAGTATGTTAGTGAGGACTTTTCCAAATAATCTTTTTCAACTACAAGAAAATTCTACAAAAACGAGTAGTGTGAATTGTTTTGGTTTGTTTGGCGATTGTTGCAAAGTTCTGACAACAATCTCTGCTCTATTTAAGCTTCATGGAACATGAGAAATATTTTAAAAATGGTCTCCCTTGCAATTCATTTATTATGTTAAATGACTGTTTTTTTGGTTGGCCATCTCCCTGGGGTGTCATGTTTCTTTCTTATAGCTGAGTAAGTATTCCGTACATTTATTATCATTCAGAAGAAAAATGTTTCTAATCTTTTTTTCATACGCCACAGAGATATTTTGATGATGTGAAAACATTCCTGTCCGTCTTGGACATATTGGCTTGCTGCGTTTTCGCTCAGCTTTATAATGTACAAGTCATATTGTAATAGGTGTTTCAGTGCTAGAGTTTCTTGGCTCACCACAGCTACAGTATCTCCTTGCCACAGTTACTGAGGAGCCTGATACCGGTGGCTGCACAGTTTTACACAAACATTCCTTTTCCAAGTTCAACTTTGCACCAATCTGTTGTTTCTTCCTACACTGCAGTAAAAGCATGAACACTGGATCTCATTTCAAGACTGGGTGTAAGGACTTTGAAGCCCAACTGAACCTTTAGTTTAAATCAGCAAAATACATTCCAGGTGTATCAAAACAATGTCTTCCAGTTCATTTTTATATCTAAAACAGCCACAGCCTAAGTAGAAAAGCCTGTCCCTGGCTAGCAGCTGCAGAGTGAGACCCTTTCATTCTGCGGAGTAGCAGTGATCCCTTTGTGGCAGTCTGACAAACCCGTCGCTGTTTCAGTGGGGACTCAGGAGCATGAGCTTTGCCTTTTGCAAGCTAGAAGTCTGACTCAGTAGGGGGATGCACCAGACCTCAGCATTGAGATCACAGCTTCCCCACAGGGAGCAAGGGTCCCATTCTGCAAATGCAGGCAGGCCTTATGCTTTTCTAGCTGCTGTGGCTGCTTTCTAAAGAACTGTATTTTTTTTAAATAAGTTCAGGGACCCAGTAATATGTAGTGGTGTCCCAAGGCTAAATTTAGTGCTGCTAGGCTGTAGACAGCCTAAGCATGGATTGATAGTTCTGCTTTCTCTAGGTTCTCCCTAAGCTCAGTGTTCACTCCAATCTAAGCATTGAAAGTGTGATCTCCGTAACTAAGGCCGCGTACACACGATCGGTCCATTTTCATCGGTCCAAACCGATCGTGTGTGGGCCCCATCGGTCAGTTACCCTTCGGTCAAAAAAATGAGAACTTGCTTTAAAATTGAACCGATGGACGCCTAACCGATCAAAACCGATCGTTAGTATGCAAAAGCATCGGCTAAAAACCTGTGCATGCTCAGAAGCATTGAACTTCGTTTTTTTCAGCGTTGTGTTTTACGTCACCGCGTTCTGACAAGATCGGTTCATTAACCGATGGTGTGTAGGCACATCAGACCATCAGTCAGCTTCATCGGTTAACCAATGAGAATGGTCCTTCTGACCGTTCTCATTGGATGGACTGATCGTGTGTACGCGGCCCTACAGTTAGTTGTGTTGAGATGTCGATAACCCCAATCTTATTAGGACAAACAGACAGTGACTCGATCCGGATGACACCTTGTTGATCTTGTGAAGTTTAATTCATAAACTGTGAGGATCTTACAACAGTGAACATCGGATAGGTCAAAAGATCATAATGTGATCTAGTCCACATGTGCCGATGCATTACTGGGAGAAGGGGGTGGGTCTAACTATACAGGGTAAGCTCAGATACAGGAAAGGGAGGAACCAGGGACAGAATAATACATATAACATTTAATGGCATATCACAAAGCATGTGAAACATGACACTCAGTATTATTGTTTGTTACTGCCTGCTGTTGTGGAGTTTCCCTGGCTATAGAGCAGCCACTTGACGTCTAAAACCTTGTGGACAGCCTTCCCAAAAGAGTTGATTATAGCTGTTATAGCTGAAAAGGGTTGGCCAACTCAATATTGAACCCTACAGACTAAGTCCGGGATGCCTTTAAAGTTCATGTGCATGTAAAGGCAGACGTCCCAATATATTTTACAATATAGTGCATGTGTTTCTGTCCTCCCAGGCCTGCTTCCTGGGTAGGGTGTCCTTTGCTACAGAGAGTCCCAAGCTTGAAGCTTCCTGCTATTCTGCCGAATAGTATATCCCGGGGAAGTGAAACAGGAAGGTGATTATCTGATTTGGAGAACCAGGTGTGGCTTGTCCAAGGAGCAAGTGTGCTAAATAGAAACTGTAATACATTCTAAATAGTACAGTATCGGTCTGGCTTAAGGACCAGTTCACACCAGACGCAGTTCCGTTCAGTTCCGTGTGCTTTTTTTCTGCACAAAATGCATGCACAGTGTTTTCCATGTATTCCAAGGGCTCTAGTTGGCTCTAGTTCACACCATGCAGTCAGTTTTCGGTCAGTTTCTGCACAGGAAACTGACTGCACTGTGTGAACTAGAGCCAATTAGAGCCATTGGAATACATGGAAAACACTGTGCATGCATTTTTAGTGCAGAAAAAATGCACACAAAGCTGCACGTAGCTGCGTCTGGTGTAAACTGGCCCTAAAGGTAATTTTTCTGTATTGACTGAGAATCGGGTAAGTTGTCCCCTAATCACTCTCTCCTTGAGTTTATTGGCTTTGATAAACTTTATTACACTTCTTGCAGTGACTGGCTGTCAGTTTAACCTACCTCACAAAGAGTAATGATTTTCACCCTAAAGTGAAATCGTAGCCTATTAAGCCACCTGGGGACCTGTAACTGCCACCAAACGCAGTTCCGTATAGTTTCGTGTGCATTTTTTCTGCACTAAAAATGCATGGACAGTGTTTTCCATGTATTCCAATGGCTCTAGTTGGCTCTAGTTCACACAGTGCAGTCATTTTCCTGTGCAGAAAGAGGAAGTGGGTTATCCCAAAAGGATGCCTGTATACCTGAGTGGAAATGTGTAAAGTGGGCCTGTACATAGTTGGGCTGCAGACATCTGGACGGGTGTAAATCATAATATACAACGGTGCAGGTGAACAGGATCTCAAGTATAAGGTACACAGCGTAACCCTGTATGGGTCAGAAGTTTGTGGCTAGTGGAAAAAGGTCTACCCATTTTACTGTGAGTAGAAAACTCCTCAATCATTGCAACAGGATAACAACATTTTGGGAAAATCCAAAGAAAATCCAAAATTCTAGAGGGAAGAGGTAGGACGGTATTTAAAGGGGCAGGGGTGGCAATAGATGGGAGTCTTGCTTTGTGTGGAAGATGCTTTGCCACTTCCACACCCTAATATTTGTCTGTTTTTTTCATAGGTTTGCTTCAGCTTGAGAGAAACCTGTTAAGTGGATTGCAGCACCTCGCAAGGGGGATCCCCCCCCAGGCTACAAGTGGGAATGAACCCTGGCTGTGTGACGGAGCTATAATACTGCAGGCAGAAATTACAGAAGGGAGATGAAGATAGCCCAAGATTGGCACAGTGAACATTACCTAAGAGGGTGTGTAGGCCTCAGTTACAGTCAGGGCCGTCTTTAAGGCAGGGCAAAAGGGGAAGATGCCCTGGGCCCTGTCAGTGTTGTGGGGCCCAAAGCAGCTGCCTCATACTTGCCAACTACCCCAGTTTAAATTCCCTTGTCCCTTGAATTTTTAGTCCTTTGCTGTGTCCTGATATCTCAGCATGAAGTGCTGCTACTAATGCTACCCAGCTCTGCCCTATTGTTGTGTACAGATGACTCACCTGCAGACCCAGTGTTTACTTGTAAATAACCGTCATTCATATGTAAATAACTAGAACATTCATATGTAAATAGAAATGACATTCATATGTAAATAGCTGAAGCCAGCGGCATTCATATGTAAATAAAGGCAGCATTCATATGTATATCATGCCCCTCTGCAGTGAAGAGATGATGTGCTGTAACCTCTAGCAACCAATCAGTGAGCAGTATTACTGTACAGTAATCTCTAGCAACCAATCAACAAGAAGAAATCAAGGGCTGTAACCTCTAGCAACTAATCAGTGAGGCGTAATGTGTGCTGTAACCTCTAGCAACCAGTCAGTAAGTGGTAATGATATGCTGTAACCTCTGGCAACCAATCACGATCACTGCCTGATCTTATACAGTGAACTGATTTTAAGTCTAGCTGATATTTATTGTATGTCTCAGAGCAGGTGGAGAGCAAAATTGCATTGGGAGGGGGGGGGGGGGGGCTGGCTACAGGATGTGGCCCAAGATGTCCAGGTATACAGTATAGACACTTTGAAGTCCGGTGCATACGGGCCTTGTCAGAGTCATGTATCATAAGTATCAGAGAGATATCAACTGAGCCCGAGGGCATCTTCAATAACTGGGTGACGTGATCTGCAGTAAGGCTCTTTAGTAAATGCTTAAAAGTTTCCAATAAACTTGAGTTCCCCTAAATTTCTATTAAAAAGTCATTTTATTTGTGGTTACAATATTGGGAAGGGATGTAATTGACCATATGTGGAAAAGTGTAGCGCTAACAATGAAACAAATTGTGATAAAACAATAGAAATTAAATCGTGCAACACCACATGTGAATGAATGGTATTAGAAAGTCCATATGTTATTGGATGAATCGGTGAATCAGTTCCACTGAATAAAACAGATACACAAAATCCAATGTATGAAAAAGTGAGAAGTCCACCACCACTTATGACAAGGGGCTTACCGGATCGATTGGACCTAGACAGGCATATACCCACTAGGCCAATCAGGCTTTGTTAAAGTTGATATACTGAAGCGGGTACACCATACACGTCAGGTGATTCGGTATCAATGAAGGCAAACCTCAGACAGATAATTCAAAAATGGTTCCCAGCAGGCAGCGATTTTCAATTGATCAATGGTCAATTGAACCCATTGAAAAAGGGTAGCAGGAACAACAGCAGTCCATCCCGACATCCCGACATGTTTCGTTACAAAAAGAACATCATCACCCCAGATGATGTTCTTTTTGTAACGAAACATGTCGGGATGGACTGCTGTTGTTCCTGCTACCCTTTTTCTATGAGCTCAATTGACCATTGCAAAATGTGAGTTACTCTCTTTTAAAATAAATATCGATTTTTTTATGGAATTATGCTATGTGCGCCCTGCTTTCTCTTTTTCATGCTTATCGGTTGGATTACTGATATGCCCTCTGTGTGATCTGTTGAAAATCGCTGCCTGCTGGGAACCATTTTTGAATTATCTGTCTGAGGTTTGCCTTCCTTGATACCGAATTGCATGACGTGTATGATGTACCCGCTTCAGTATATCAACTTTAACAAAGCCTGATTGGCCTAGTGGGTATATGACTGTCTAGGTCCAATCGATCCGGTAAGCCCCTTGTCATAAGTGGTGGTGGACTTCTCACTCTTTCATACATTGGATTTTGTGTATCTGTTTTATTCAGTGGAACTGATTCACCGATTCATCCAATAACATATGGACTTTCTAATACCATTCATTCACATATGGTGTTGCACGATTTAATTTCTATTGTTTTATCACAATTTGTTTCATTGTTAGCGCTACACTTTTCCACATATGTTCTATTAGCAATTTTTTGATCTCTCTTGCTGTGTTAGCGGCTTTTTTATTTACAAGATAGCGCAGTATTTTTTCATTTTTTTCGATTTTGTGCCGGATGTAATTGACCAGCCAGACCTTATACTTGTTCTGTAGTCTCCATATGCCGCTGCGTCATCTCCAGAAGCCCAGAACTCCCTATACAGTCTGGCTGAAGAACTGCTGATAATCATGCTAACCATTTGAGAACTGTTTATCTTTTCAGGATACACTGAGACATTTGGATCTTCTATACTGAGGAAAGAAAGGGCAGAAAAATTACATTTAATTTCCCGTTGGCTTTCAATCGAGTTGGCCTCAGAAGAATAAAGAATGTGAACCATGTTTACATTAGTGTAGAAATAATTACTACTACTGGCAGACCCGCAAACAGCAAATAAAGCTAGCGAATAAATCTATAACGGAAATATAATGAACACAGCATACACTTTGACCTGTACTAGTATACTCATATTGCAAAACTGTAAAGGATAGCCACAGGAAAGAAAATAATTAATAAAACCGGTGACAGACAAAAATAAATTTATTTTCAGACGTATTGTTCCCTTAAGCCCAAAACAGATTTCTTCCATCTTTGCAGTGCGAAAAATAGATCACATACGGCAGATTTCTTTATGATTTATAAACACGAGCATCGACTAGCAAATGGGAGATTAATACATGGACATGTTATATATGTCTGCAGATGCGGGTGTTGTACTTGATGTTGAAATAATTATGGGATTTCTACTCCTATGCTTCTGTAAAACAGGCTGTCCCAGAATCAGGGTTAGGGATATCAGTCTGAAAAAAAAAAAACAGCGGTCGGTTGGACAATATTTTCTCTTTTGGTTGATGTTTCATTTCTAGGTCTAAAAGCTCATTTCCAGGTATCAGACATGGCTGGACTGGGACAAAAATTTGGACCTGGACTTCATCCAGACCGGCCCACTTTAATTTTGAGTGTCACCAACAGCACCCCCTTACATCAGTTTCCCCCATAAGAGTCCCCTTTACCAGCAACCCCCTTACATCAGAGTCCCCATTACCAGCAGTGTCGTGGCCACGATGAAGGCTATTGGCTGGCGCCACCGGGTGCAGGCATAAGCATTAGCGAAAATGTGACAGATCAGAGAGACGAGTCAGTGACACACCCGAGCCGGCCCACTGACCAATCGGCCCACCGGGAAACTCCCAGTAGTCCCGATGGCCAGTCCATCCCTGGAATCAGATGAAGTCAGTGAGCCGGCAATTGTTTTCTTACTTCTTAAAGGTGAAACCTCAAGAAAGTATTTAAAGTTACACTCCATGCAAACAGCTAAAGACAAATACGTAAGAGATGTTTTATTGCCAAAGGATTTGTATTTCTGGCCACCAGTCCTGACATTTACACAGATCTGTCAAGCAGTACAGCCTTGCCTGGCAGTGACAGAGATCTGATCTTTCTCTTCGGCAACTAATGTCGCGTACAAACAGCTGTTTTTAATGCCATGGAAAAAAAACAAGTTTTTCCTCGACGTGATTCTTGTCAAGCCTGTCTTGCATACACACGATCGTGAAAAAAAAAATAGCTCGAGCAAAGCGCGGTGACGTACAATGGCACTATAAAGGGGAAGTTCCATTCGGATGGCGCCACCCTTTTGCTGCTGCTTTTGCTGATTTTGTGTTAGTAAAAGTTTGGTGAGAGACGATTCGTGCTTTTCAGTCTGTTACAGCATGACGAATGTGCTATCTCCATTACAAACGCTAGTTTTATCAGAACGAGTGCTCCAGTCTCATAACTTGCTTTTGAGCATTCACGTTTTTTTCCCGTCGTTAAAGCCTACACACGACCGTTTTTCACGACGTGAAAAACAACGAGAAAAAATAGAACATGTTCTAAATTTTTAATGGCCATTTTTCACGTCGAGAAAAATGCTCTGGACACGATCGTTTTTAATGACCAATTTAAAAAATAGAATTTTTCTCGTCATGAAAAATGGTCGTGTGTACGCGGCATTTTCCCCTCTCTCCCCCCCCTCTCCTTCAACCCCCTCCCCCCTTTTGTCCTATTCCCCCCCTCCTTTCCTTCCTCTTCATTTCCTCTTCTTTCCCCCCTTTCTCTACCCCCCTCGCTCACTGGATCGCTGAGTTGGCTCAGGCTCTTGGTAGCTCGCTCAAAGGCTGAGCCGGGTGCCGGTCTCTGCATTTCTCTTGTAGTCATTTTTTAAATGTTTTAATTTTGCTATTATTACTATAAGAAAAGTGTGCGGGGGCGGGGGGTTAAAATTTACCTGAACTGGGTGACAAACATGCTAGGTACACTGCATTCTTAATTTCTTTATTTTATTTATTAATATACCTTCAACTTACTGGTCAAGCTAATATCCTATTAGCTATACTAACAGAAAGGGTTCATTGAGACTCACAAATTATTGCAAGGTTCCTTTATATTAAAAAGGTTGGGAAAGCCTCTATACCAGGGGTCTTCAAACTGCGGCCCGAGGGCCAGATGTGGCCCTTTGCTAGCCTTTATCTGGCCCTTGGGGCACCATTCCTCCCATTGACACCAACAATGGGGCACTATATTATCCACTGATACCAATAATGGGATACTATTCCTCCTACTAATAGGGGGAATACTCCTCTTCCTATTGACCACCAACCCTGAGGCCATATTTGTTCTCTCTGACGTAGGGCCCGTGATATTTTCTTCCCTTGCTGGCCCCAATCCGGCCCTCCTAAAGTCTGAAGGGCAATAAAGTGGCCCTTTGTTTGAAAAGTTTGGAGACCCCTGCTCTATACTATCAGGAATTACTGAATCTTGAATATTAGATTTTCCAGGCCCTAAAGACCCATTTAAAACTTTTACACTCAGACCGACAACTGCTTGTGCCACCATTTTTACCATGAGGAAGCTGTCCCTAAACATTGACATGGAGCCACTGCTGGAGTGCATGTAGGCAGGAAGTGGCTAACAATAGCAAGTGGAACTATAACACTGAAATAAAGACCGTGATCAGTGGTATCAGTTATAGGACAGTTATTACAGCCTCTCTTGAGAAGCTTTGCAGTGTTAAAAGGTCATGTAGAGTCAATAGAAGCATAACAAGTTTTTCCCAGATTTACATTCCATATTCTCATAACTAATATAGCTTGGCAATTCCAACTGTTTTATTCACTTACTGGCACAGAAAGTGTCCAGATTCCTTAGCTGTTCATCATTTTGTCACTAAAATGTTGCAATATTAAAATAGGTGCGACTTTTGGAAAAAGTTAATTTATTCCAAATGTATTTCTGACTAGGAACTTCCGAGGAAGGTTTCTTCTTACTAAGTGGAAAGATACAGAATGTTGGCGTATTTAAATAATGCGTATCAGTACTAAGCACACAAATAATACTTCCTTTTTATTCTGCCTTTGTTGGTTGTTGTGTTATACAGTATACAGGTATATTACAAAATACAGAACAATGGAAAAAATGACAACAGTTCTACATAATATTGTCTCCATATACAGTAAAACCTTGGTTTGAGAGTAACTTGGTTTAAGAGTGTTTTGCAAGACAAGCAAAAGTTTTTAATACATTTTGACTTGATAAACAAGCAATGTCTTGATATACAAGTAGTGTCATGTCACAACTGAGTATAAAAGAGAAGAGAGGCGCCTCTAAGTGTAGCAATATGGTTATATTTAATGAAGTTACAACATTTAGCACCTCACATGGTTGATGATTAAAACAGACACATCTAAGTATGCAGGCATCTGGGGTAAAGCTGTCCACATAGACCATAGAGGTGCCTCTCTTCTCTTTTATACTCTGTAGCTCCTGCTGGATTTTGCTTCTAATCCTATTGTGGAGGCTTCCATTTGTGGATGGACATTGGCTGCATTTACTGTGTTTTGACTGTTGACTGGATGTTTCTCATCATGGGGTGTGATCCACAGTTCAGTGTGATGAGGAAATGCATGTATATTGCAGTGAAAACACAGAACAGGATGGGCTAAGGTAGTGGGATTAACTCATTACAAAAACATGTAGGTTAGGCATGGGGAGATGGCATAGTATGGGGTAGGGGGTGGCACTCCTTGGATGAAAAGGGGGGTCAGAACTTCAATTCACTTCCCAAATGGTGAGGAGTCAGGGGAATAGGAAGGCAAAACAAAGAAAGAAAAGGAAGAGAGTACCATGGCCAACCACTGTCCAAATCTTGCCATTTCCACCTTTGTAACATTTCCAAAATACACCCCTTCTTAACCAATAAGACCACTAAATTACAAATGTACTCATTTATTTCTTGCCTTGACTGTTGTTGCCTCCTTCTCAGTGGTCTACCAGCATACAGGTTATTAAGTCTATCATGAAGGCTGCTGCCAGACTCATTCATCTTACCAACTGCTCAATGTCTTCCACCCCTCTGCAAGTTCTTTTATTAGCTCCGGATCATCCTACAAATAAAATTCAAAATACTAATAACAACATACAAAAGTCACACACAACCCAGTTATGTCACCGACCTCATCTCAAAATATCAACCAAACCATTCCCCTGTGCACCTCCCAAGATCTGCTTTCTAGCGCCCTCATCAACTCCTCCCATGCTCACCTCCAGGACTTTTCCAGAGCCTCTCCCATTGCATGGAACTCCCTAACCCAATCTGTATGACTATTTCCTACTCTGTTTCCCTTTAGGTAATACCTGAAAACTCACCTCTGTAGGAAAACCTACCCCCCCCCCTCACCTACTCAAGTCTTTCCTATACAGTTATTATTTTTTGTATCACTTGCTCTTTGCTTTAGATTGCAAGCTCTCACAAGCAGGGCACCTCTAACATTCTTGTCTTAAATTGTATTGAAACAATTTTTTCACTTTATTTTTTAAAGCGCTTCTACAAACTGTTGGCTTTAAATCCTTTTAAAATAAAAATAATATAATAATATTATAAGAAAGGGAAGGAGAGAAGGCGGACAAGAAGGAAAAAAGGAATGGGGGCGAAATGAGCATTCCAGTTCGGGCGTTTGCTACAGAGGTGTTCCTACATCACTATGAGGAGGAGTTCTGACTGAGTAAAGCTGAATTAAGTGGCACTTCCAACACACATAAACAATGGAAAAAATACACACACTTGGCCTTCTGTGTATCACAACACATAAGGTCAAACGGTGGTGCTTTGTGCTGTGGTGGCTAAAAATACTGCAGATTCTTTTGTGTATTGAGACTACTTCAAAGTAAATGGGTTGCCTATACATAATGTATGTCAATGCACAAGAAAACACAAATTAATCCATTTATTATAATGTACATACATCTATAAGTACACTTATACACTTATGGGACACTTCCTGTCCCATAACCCAACAGGAAGTTAAAATAATTTCTTGGGGATCCCCAGGTCATCAGATATAATGTGCCCATTGGAAGATTTCTCCTCTTATTCCCTGTACACATGACCGGTTTTCCCCTTGGAATAAACTCCAACGGTTTTTCCGACGGAGTTCTGACGGAATTCCGTTCAAGCTGTCTTGCATACACACGGTCACACCAAATTCCGACCCTCAAGAACGCAGTGACGTACAACACTACGACGAGCCGAGAAAAAATATAGTTCAATGCTTCCGAGCATGCGTTGACTTGATTCTTCACATGCATGGTTTTTAGTCCGTCGGAATTGCATCCAGATTAATGGAAATTCTCTATCTAATTCCAACGGAAAAAGTCCAATGGGGCATACACATGGACGGAATATCCGATGAAAAGCTTCCATCTGACTTTTTCTGTCAGAAATTCCGCTCATGTGTACAAGGCATTACTTTTCTGGGGACAACCCAAAATTTGGGATTTTCTTTTACTTTCACTTTCAACTTTCAATAATAATGGTAAACAGGACAAATAGAGAAGGTGAATCTCCCTAACAGGGGCACAGACAGCAATAAAAACTGACAAACGTTCTAACTAGGGTTTTTCCGATACCACTTTTTTAAGACCGAGTACAAGTACCGATACTTTTTTTTACTCACCGATACCGATACCGATTACTTTTTTTAAATGTCATGTGACAGTTTCTCAAAGCACAATACAGATTAGGTGGCACTGATCTGCAGCACTGATAGGATTAGGTGGCACTGATATGCAGCACTGATAGATGGCTGACAGGTACTGACAGATGGCACTGACAGCTGGCTGGCACTGGCAGATGGCACTGATGGCTGGCTGACACTGGCAGTTGGCACTGATGACTGGCTGGCACTGGCAGATGGCACTGACGGCTGGCACTGGTAAGTGGCACTGACGGTTGGCCGGAACTGGCAGGTGGCACTGATGTCTGGCGGGCACTGGCAGGTGGCACTGATGGCTAGTGGGGCACTGACAGCTGGCAGGCACTGGCAGGTGGCACTGATGGCTGGCACTGGCAGCTGGGGGGCACTGGCAGGTGGCACTGACAGCTGGGGGGCACTGGAAGTGGCACTGATGGGCAGGCACTAAAATGCCATTAGGGAAGGCTGCCTGCAACGCCCCCCCAGCCTGGTACTCCTTGCACGCGGCCGCATAAAAGCAACAGTGGCCATCTTGTTACACCCAGCCCAAACTATATGGGCTGGGTGTAACAAGATGTCCGCTGCAGTGCTGGCATACTGTGGCTGAGTGCAGGGTGTACCAAGATGGGCGTCTCTGACGTCAACACGGAGTGTCACTTCCGCGACCAAATGTGACGACTCCTGTCGCCCTGAACGCTGGTTTATGCATAGAGTACCAGTAAAAAGTTTTTTTACTTACCTAATCCCACAGGCTCCAATCATGTGACTAGCCCCTGCAGCTTCTTCTTTAAGGTCCTCCTGCAGTCTCACACACTCTAATGTCTTCAAAAGCAGTGTTATCACATGAAAATCATAAATAAAAATGAATACCATATGTGGTTTTTATTTATGATTTTCATGTGATAACACTTCTTTTGTACATTTAGTAAAATTCATATATTTTTATACTCTGTCACTACTGTTTGTGTCACTTTTAAAGTCCCACCCTTGAGGGGGTCTGCTGTTTTTCCATATTCAATGGCAATGTGGTGACTTACAAACAGTTACGCTTTTGAGATTACTGATGTCTTCAAATGCCCTGCTTTGTACGTAAGGCCTATAGAGGGACCGCTCACAACTCGAAGTGCCAGGATGAGGTACGTAGGGGGTGACCATCTAACCCTTGTTTTGCAGGAAGAAGCTCACTGCAAGGGTATTTATTTTCTGGAGTTTAGCTTTAAAAAACATGACTACATAATGGTGAAGACCATATGAAAGATTTCAGTTCAGTATATTTGTTCTTAAATGATCTTATGGATGTAATGAAATGGACCAGAGTTATATATTTATTGTAATGTAGAGCAATAATTCCTACTGAACTGCCAAGGCTCCTGGCTGCTGCCCATATTCAAGATGGATTGCTTGGTAATACTCCTCAGAAACTGAAATTCTCTTTGAAGTCACTTTAAAGAACAAAAGCTGGAGGAAAATATCCTCCATTAAATTTCCTTTTGCTGCTGTACAATGAAACCCACTAATCTAGTCAGAGGGAGTCTCATGAGACTTGATCTCTTGTGTACCCCGGCAAAATATGGCAGTGTCTTAATGGCATGGCATGCTGGGACTTTTAGTTCCAAAGCAGCTATAATCCACAGTTTCAGGCTACAACAATGTATTGATATCCATTGTTTGCAAAAAATGAGGCAATAAGTGTACATTACATGGTGGAAACAGTAACTAACATACAAAATTCTGCTGGCAAGGAGCTGGATTTATGGAACGAATCGGGTGAAAAATATTTTGGAATTTTAGGAAGGTGAAGCTTAGATTAATAGATTCCGAGCTATTTGTTTAAACAGAAAGATACAAACACCAATTTGCTGGAATGTGCGCCTGGACTCGTGAAGAACCTTGGAAACTGGACATACAAATCATCAATTCATTTTAAGACTTGACAAGCTTTCCAGACTAAACACATTCATTGCTTCCCCAGGTCAACTGTGCACCTGTCATGTATACAATTACGGCAGCCATTTTGACAGCTGTATAAGTGGGCCTCCTCAAGTCTTCGTTAGGAAAGTGGAATTGTTGCTTATTAACAACCAAGCTGTAATTATTTTAGGACATTTTGCAAAAAGACTCCAAAAGGAGCTTGATGGACCCAACTGTTGTACATTGAGCTTTATTTTTTGAATGGGGGGCGTGAGGCAAGAAAGGGGGTATGATTATATAGAATAAACAATAAAGTCACATAGATGTGTCTGTGTGCAGTTTTATGGCTTCATTTCTTTTACAGCTGTTTTTCAGTTATTTTTTTTTCTTTTTATTTAAGAAGGCCAACTCTAAAAAGAGCCTTACATTTATTTATTTTATATGTTATGTGCATGCAGACTTATTATCGCAGCCTTTCCCAAATGTTTCACTTTAGAGGAGAAATAATTTTAAGTCTCAGAAAACCCTACAAAAAATGATTAGGCCTAGTACTCACGAGAGGATTTATCCGCGGATACGGTCCACCGGACCGTATCCGCGGATAAATCCTCTTGAGGATTTCCACGGATTTGGATCCGATGGAGTGTACTCACCATCGGATCGAAATCCGCACCGAAATCCCCTCGCGATGACGTGTCGCGCCGTCGCCGCGATGATGACGCGGCGACGTGCGCGACGCTGTCATAAAAAGGAATACCACGCATGCGTCGAATCATTACGACGCATGCGGGGGATCCCTTCGGACGGATCGATCCGGTGAGTCTGTACAGACCACTGGATCGATCCGCGGGAGCCAATTCAAGTGGATAGATTTGTAGACATGTCTACAAATTTTTATCTGCTGGAATTGGGAAATTTCCGCGGATAAATATCCGCAGGAATGTACACACCATAGAATCTATCCGCTGAAACCGATCCGCTGAGATTTTTCAGCGGATGGATTCTATCGTGTGTACGGGGCCTTAGACCTACAGCCAATGGTACATTAGCATGATCACTAAGTTCTATTAAGTTTTACATATTAAAATAACGTGGCTTATCTAGCCTATTTGACACCCAGGACAGCTCATTTATTAATTTACAGGGATGGAGGCCTATGGTTCTAATTTATCATATGCCTCATGTAAAGTCCCAACTTCCCCACTTTTTCTAGCAAATTATTTAAAGCGGAGGTTCACCCTAAAAAACATCTATGACCCATCCCATACAGCATACTAGCGTCAACTATAGTATGTTTTTTTTTTTTTCGCTGTATTTACTGTTTAATCCTTTAGTTTCATTTCAGACTCCTGCGGGGAGTAGGCATTCCTATGAAGAAGGGAACATGATTGACGTCCGGTAGGACTCGGCTCTTCACGGCGCTATACGGCGCCTGTGCACAGACTAGGAGCTGACTGCGCAGGCGCCGTATATATCCGAGTCCTATTTCGGCTATTTTTGGAACGTGTGACGTGCCATAGCCGGACGTCAATCATGTTCCCCTCTTCATAGGAACGCCTATTTCCCCGCCGGAGTCTGAAATGAAACACAAGGATTAAACGGTAAATACAGCGAAAAAAACATACTAAAGCTGACGCTAGTATGCTGTATGGTATGGTAGATAAAGAATTTTTTTTTTTTTAGGGTGAACCCCCGCTTTAACACCCTCCTGATCTATGCAACACAATTATTTTTCCATAACAATCATGAATGATATAACTACAGAGTAAAAATTGTGGTGTCTTATAACATTAGTGGTCAGCAAAAATAGTAACCCTTTACATTGGTTGTTGGTGAAAATTGCCCCTTGCATTGGTGGTCAATGTATGTAGGAGATCAATTTGCTCACTGATCCCCTACAACTTCAGGAGGAACCCTGTTTGAGAAAGATCGCAGTTTCCCCTGAGGATTTATTTAATGTACTTATATAGCCCCATCAATTTATGTTTTGTATATACAGTATCTCACAGAAGTGAGTACACCCCTCACATTTTTGTAAATATTTTATTATATTTTTTCATGTGACAACACTGAAGAAATTACACTTTGCTACAATGTAAAGTAGTGAGTGTACAGCTTGTATAACAGTGTAAATTTTCTGTCCCCTCAAAATAACTCAACACACAGCCATTAGTGTCTAAACCGCTGGCAACAAAGTGAGTACACCCCTAAGTGAAAATGTCCAAACTGGGCCCAATATGCCCTTTTCCCTCCCTGGTGTCATGTGACTCATTAGTGTTACAAGGTCTGAGGTGTAAGTGGGGAGCAGGTGTGTTCAATTTTGTGTTATCGCTCTCACTTTCACATACTGGTCAAAAAAGAATTGTTGCTCTACATAAAGATGGCCTAGGCTATATGAAGATTGCCAATACCCTGAAACTGAGCTGCAACACGGTGGCCAAGACCATACAGAAGTTTAACTGGACAAGTTCCACTCAGAACAGGCCTTGCGTTGTCTTTGGGATATAGATGTATGAATGCTGCCAGCATTGCTGCAGAGGTTGAAGGGGTGGAGGGTCAGCCTGTCAGTGCTCAGACCATACACCGCACAATGCATCAAATTGGTCTGCATGGCTGTCATCCCAGAAGGATGCCTCTTTTAAAGATGATGCAAAAGAAAGCCCACAAACAGTTTGCTCAAGACAAGCAGACTAAGGACATGGATTAGAGGAACTATGTCCTGTGGTCTGATGAGACCAAGATAAACTTATTTGGTTCAGATGGTGTCAAGCATGTGTGGTGGCAACCAGGTGAGAAGTACAGTTCATTGAGGGAACCATGAATGCCAACATGTACTGTGACATACTGAAGCAGAGCATGATCCCCTCCCTTCGAAGACTGAGCCGCAGGGCACTATTCCAACATGATAACAACCCCAAACACACCTCCAAGACAACCACAGCCTTGCTAAAGAAGCTAAGGATAAAGGTGATAGACTGGCCAAGCATGTCTCCAGACCTAAACCCTATTGAGCATCATTGGAGAAGCGCAAAGTCTGTAACATCCACCAGCTCTGTGATGTCATCATGGAGGAGTGGAAGAGGACTCCAGTGGCAACCTGTAAAGCTCTGGTGAACTCCATGCCCAAGAGGGTTAAGGCAGTGCTGGAAAATAATGGTGGCCACACAAAATATTGACACTTTGGGCTCAATTTGGACATTTTCACTTAGGAGTGTACTCACTTTTGTTGCCAGTGGTTTAGACATTAATGGCTGTGTGTTGAGTTATTTTGAGGGGACAGCAAATTTACACTGTTATACAAGCTGTACACGCACTACTATACATTGTAGCAAAGCGTAATTTCTTCAGTGTGGTCACATGAAAAGATGTAATAAATATTTACAAAAATGTGAGGGGTGTACTCACTTTTGTGAGATACTTTATATATTGTTTGTTCACAGCATTCCCTTAAGGAGCTTACAATCTAAGGTACCTAACTGACATACTAGGGCCAGTTTTAGACAGGATCCAAATAACCTACCAGCATGTCTTTGTAGTGTGCAAGGAAACTCACACATTCACAAGGAGAACATGTAAACACCAGGCAGGTAGTTCTGTGGTTGGGGTTGGAACCGACGACCCTAGGTCTGCTAGGTAGATGTGCTAACCTCTTAGCCACTGTGTTGCCCATGATGCCTTTATTTTCTGTCTAGAACAGGGGTCTCCAAACTTTTCAAACAAAGGGCCAGTTTATTGTCCTTCAGACTTTAGGAGGGCCGGATTGTGGGCAGAAAATGTCTCAGGCCCAGCATCAGTGAGAATAAATAGGGCCTCAGGGTTCATGGTCAGTAGGAGGAGGAGTAGTGCCCCTATTAGTATGAGGAATAGTATCCCACCATTGGTATCAGTGGAAGAAATAGTGCCTCCTTGTTGGTGTCAGTGGGAGAAATAGTACCCCAAGGGCTGGATAAAGGCTAGCAAAGGGCCATATCTGGCCCCCGGGCCACAGTTTGGAGACCCCTGGTCTAGAAGGATGCAGCTATCTTTGTTCAGGCATCATCCAGGATCAGTATCTACTTAGTTATTGAATGGCAAGGTGAAACAATTATATAAAACCTGGTGCCTCAGGTTTTATGTAAATTTCAATGACTGTGTAGTTCTTGACACAAAAATCTATTACAGATTAGATCCCGATGACAACAGCACAGTCAAGACGAGATCACTTACTGTATGTGGAGCTCAAGGACTGCTCTTTTTAAGAAAATGTATGGCGTCTTTGAAATATGTTCCAGTTGCTATAAATATACTGTTAGTGTGACTTGTCAAAAATGTGTAAATGCAAATCTCTAAAGTTACTGGAAGGTTCACTAAGACCAATAGCTGTCATCTGCACTTCGGAAGAAAGCACTGTTCTGTATCCACCATAGATATGCATTCCTGTTCCTTTTTAGTAAGTTACAAAATACAGAACGTATTTAGAGGCTTATTGACTTACTCATTACAACAAGGACCACATGATAATAAACTAAAAGCATGTACAATTGCTCATCAAATGATGGTTGTTGCAGCTGTTTTAATGGCATATTTCTTCCTCATCTGAATCCCTGTCAATCTGCTTGACTGAGTCCTGATGAAGGGGGAGAATATTTTGTTCCTGAAACACGTTGGTTTTATACGATTATTTTATGAAAGCTTTAGGCATATTAGGATTCTTCTGCTATTGGCTGGCTCTTGTGGTGTATATACATGCTGTGAGATACTTTCGGGAGTACCCACCAAAGGGTAACTTTCTTCCACATGAGCAGCCTTTCCCGAGCAAGTCAGTTCATTGAATGGTCATGGTCCTTCTGCCTTCTGGAATAAATAAGTTTTAACGCCCCAGTGCCTGTGGCTCCCCCTGTGGCTGCCCCTGTGGCTGGCAGCAGTCAGGCCTCCATCAGGGGTAGCCCCTCCCACTCCTCCACCACAGTTTTTTTTTTAAAAAAATCGAACATGCTGCATTTTTTTTACAACGTTTTAAACGATGTTGTTTTTCGGGTTGTAAAAAATGATCGTGTGTGGGCTAAAACGACGATAAAAACCTGCTCATGCTCAGAAGCAAGTTATGAGACGGGAGCGCTCGTTCTGGTAAAACTACTATTCGTAATGGAGTAAGCACATTCATCACGCTGTAACAGACAGAAAAGCGTGAATCGTCTTTTACTAACACAGAATCAGCTAAAGCAGCCCCAAGGGTGGCGTCATCCGCATGGAACTTCCCCTTTGTAGTGCCGTCGTACGTGTTGTGCGCCACTGCGCTTTGCTAGAGCATTTTTTTAAAACGATGGTGTGTGGACAACGTCGTTTTAATGATGAAGTTAGAAAAACGTTGTTTTTTCTACATGCCGAAAAACGTCGTTTTTTTTTTTCATGCCGAAAAATGATCGTGTGTACGCGGCATCATTCTATCTCTTCCAAGCTCATACCAGATCTATTCATTCAAACACGTCTTTGGCACCAAAACAATTTGAATTCTTTATTCTGCACATTTAATCCTTTCATTGTCCGTAATTTTTGCCATAAAGAAGATTGGATATTAATCTTTACATAACGCTCTGTCATTTATGTTGTATATATTGTAACATTTTTTTCTAAAGTGCTCAGCCCAGTTACAACGTGACACAATGTATACTTTGGCCAGAGTCCTCTAAATGGTGCTTACTTGCGGTACGCCTAAAGCTTGT
The DNA here is from genome assembly GCF_905171775.1 of Rana temporaria. Taxonomy (NCBI): domain Eukaryota; kingdom Metazoa; phylum Chordata; class Amphibia; order Anura; family Ranidae; genus Rana; species Rana temporaria. Next base: position 40,166,793 of record NC_053495.1, read on the forward strand.
TCCAGTGTTGAAAGCGCCACGATTTGGAAAGTATACACATACCGTAGCTGTATTTCATTGAAAGATGCGTAACCTTTGATACATGTTCCTACAGCATGAGAAATACCTTCCTATTGTTACAAACATAAAGCAATAACACTCGGAAAAGAGTGCCAAGTGACGGGATGCCAGTTCGGTAGAGCCACCCACATATGTTAAAGGGCACAGGTAATATAGAAATAAAAGTATTGCTGTTAAAAAAGAGAATGAAGCGCAGTGTTTGGTTTGGTATATACAGTCCAGCTGGAAAGTATTCACAGCGCTTCACTTTTTCCACATTTTGTTATGTTACGGCCTTATTCCAAAATGGATTAAACTCATTGGGGCAGATTCAGATAGAGATACGACGGCGTATCTCCTGAGATCCGTCGGTCGGATCTATGCGCCTGATTCATAGAATCAGGTTCCGCATAGATCTCCCTTAGATCCGACAGGTGTAAGTGACTTACACCGTCGGATCTTAGGCTGCAATCTCCCGCTGGCCGCTAGGTGGTGCTTCCGTTTGTATACGCGACGAATATGCAAATGAGGAGATCCGCCGATTCAGAAACAAACGCCCGCCCGTCGCTTTTTTTTTACGTCGTTTGCGTTCGGCTTTTTCCGGCGGATAGTTACCCCTGCTATATGCGGCGTATCCTATGTTAAGTATGGCCGTCGTTCCCGCGCCGAGTTTTGAATTTTTACGTTGTTTGCGTAAGTCGGTCACGAATACGGATGGACGTAATTTACGTTCACGACGAAACCAATGACGTCCTAGCGACGTCATTGGGAGCAATGCACGCCGGGAAAATTCGCGGACGGCGCATGCACAGTTAAATCGTCGCGGGGACGTGCCTGATTTAAATACTACACTCCCCCTAGCCGAGAAATTTGAATTCCGCCGGGGGATTTACGATACGCCGCCGCAAGTTTTGAGGCAAGTGCTTTCTGAATAAAGCACTTGCCTCAAAAAATTGCGGCGGCGTAACATAAATCAGATAGGTTACGCGGATCTAAAGATCCGCTGACCTATCTGAATCTGGCTCAATATTTTCCTCAAAATTCTATAAACAATACTGCATAATAAAAACGTGAAAGAAGTTTGTTTAAAATCTTTGAAAATGTATTAAAAATAAAAAAGCCAAAATATTTCATGTACATAGGTATTCACAGCCTTTGCCATGACACTCAAAATTGAGCTCAGGTGCATCCTGTTTCCACTGATCACCCTTGAGATGTTTCTACAACTTGATTGTGGTTGATTCAGTTGATTGGACATGATTTGGAAAGGCACACACCTATCTATATAAGGTCCCACAGTTTATAGTGCATGTCAGAGCACAAACCAAGCCATGAAGTCCAAGGAATTATCTGTAGACCTCAGAGACTGGATTGTATCAAGGCACAGATCTGGGGAAGGGTACAGAAAAAATGTCTGCCGCATTGAAGGTCCCAATGAGCACCGTGGCCTCCATCGTTCTTAAATGGAAGAAGATTGGAACCACCAGGACTCTTCCTAGAGCGGGCCACCCGCTCAAACTGAGCGATCAGGGGAGAAGGGCATTAATCAGGTAGGTGACCAAGAACCCGATGGTCACTCTAATGCCGGGTACACACGAGAGGATTGATCCGCGGATACGGTCCGCCGGACCGTATCCGCAGATAAATCCTCTTGAGGATTTCCGCGGATTTTGATCCGATGGAGTGTACTCACCATCGGATCGAAATCCGGGCCGAAATACCATCGCGATGACGTGTCGCGCCGTCGCCGCGATGATGATGCGGCGACGTGCGCGACGCTGTCATATAAGGATACCCACGCATGCGTCGAATCATTACGACGCATGCGAGGGAGGGAATCGGACGGATCGATCTGGTGAGTCTGTACAGACCACCGGATCGATCCGCTGATGCCGATTCCAGCGGATAGATTTCTTAGCATGCTAAGAAATTTTTATCTGCTGGAAATCGGTCGGCCCGAAAAAAATCCGCGGAAAAAGATCCGCTGGGATGTACACACCAGCGGATCTATCCGCTGGAACTGATCCGCAGATCAATTCCAGCGGATAGATCCTCTCGTGTGTACGGGGCCTAACAGAGCTTCACCATTGCCCTGTGGAGAAGAACAACCATCTCCGCAGCACTCTACTATTCAGGCCTGCATGGTAAAGTGGCCAGACGGAAGCCACTCCTCAGTAAAAGGCACATGACAGCCTGCCTGGAGTTTGCCAAAAGGCACCTGAAGGACTCTCAGACCATGAGAAACACAATTCTCTGGCCCAATGAAACAAAGATGTTGGCCTGCATGGCAAATGACATGTCTGGAGGAAACCAGGCACTGCTCATCACCTGGCCAATATCATCCCTACAGTGAAGCATGGTGGTGGCAGCATCATGCTCTGGTCATGTTTTTCAGCCGCAGGAACTGGGAGACTAGTCAGGATCGAGGGAAAGATGAATGCAGCCATGTGCAGAGACATTAATAATGAAAACCTGCTCCAGAGTGCTCTGGACCTCAGACTGGGGCGAAGGTTTATTTTCCAACAGGACAACGACCAGGGCCGGATATCGGGAGATTTCCCGGTAGGCTGCCTGTCCTGTGGCCGGTTTCAGTTGTGGGGCTGCAGTGCTCCCTGTCTCCTCTCTCCTGCTCCTGTGTATCATCACTGAGCTGTCTGGCTGGGTCTGTGTTCGGCGGTAACGCTGTAGCACGGTCCCGCCCCCCTAGACCGGCTCATGTGATAGTAGATAGAATCAGTGTTCAGCCTATCACACGAGTTGGTCTAGGGGGAAGGGACCGTGTTACATCGTCACCGCCGAACGGAGACCCAGGCATGCCAGCTAGCACAGTGATGATACACAGGAGAGGAGATGCCTGCCGTAAAGCCCACCCTATGGGAGGATGGGATTCAGCAGGGGGCTGCATATAGAGGAATTGAGCTTTCTATATTCCTCCATACAGCCGCTGAATGCTTGCAGGAGGGAGAGCCCCCCAGTGCTCTCCTGCCCCTGTCCTCTCCACCCCTGTTCTTTCTGCCCCCCAGTGCTCTCAAGATCCCCCAGTGCTCTTTACTTCCACACTCTAAGTCCCCTTAGTCCTTGTTCTTTTTGGCTCCCCCCCCCAGTGCTCTCAAGCCCCCCCCCAGAGATCCCCGCTCCCCACCCCTGTGTTTTCCACTCCCCCTGCTCTTTGCCCCCACCCATGTGCTCTCGAACCCCGCCAGTGCTCTCCGCTCTCCTTTCTCTCCAGCTCCCACCCAGTGCTCTCACTTCCCCAGGACCAATCAATGCTGCCTATCAGTACCAACCAATGCTGCCAATCAGTGCCATCCAATGCTGCCTATCAGTGCCAACCAGTACTGCCTATCCATGCCAGTGCTGCTTATCAGTGCCAACCAATTCTGCCTATCAGTGCCAACCAGTGCTGCCTATCAGTGCCAACCGATGCTGCCTATCAGTGCCAGTGCTGCTTATCAGTGCCAACCAATGCTGCCAGTCCCAGTCAGTGCTGCATATCAGTGCCAATCAATGCTGCCTATCAGTGCCAACCAATGCTGTAAATCAGTGCCAACCAATGCTGTCAATCAGTGCCAACCAATGCTGCCTATCAGTGTTGCATATCAGTGCCCATCAGTGGCGCCTATCAGTGCCAATCAGTGCCCATAAGTGCTGCCAATCAGAGCCCATCAGTGCTGCATATCAGTGCCCATTAGTGATGCCTATCAGTGCCAATCAGTGCCCATAAGTGATGCCAATCAGAGCCCATCAGTGCTGCATATCAGTGCCCATCAGTGATGCCTATCAGTGCTGACAATCAGTGCCCATCAGTGCTGCCTACCAGTGCCAATCAGTGCTGCCAGTCAGTCCCCATTAGTGCTACCTATCAGTGCCCATCAATGTCCATCAGTGCTGCCAATCAGTGCTGCCTATCAGTGCCAATCAGTGTCCATCAGTACTGCCAATCAGTGCTGCGAATCAGAGCCTATCAGTGCCCATAAGTGCTACCAATCAGAGCCGATCAGTGATGCATATCAGTGCCACCTATCAGTGCTGACAATCAGTGCCCATCAAAACCGCCCATCAGTGCCACCTATCAGTGCCAATCAGTGCTGCCTATTAGTGCAATATATCAATGCTACCAATTAGTGTCCATCAACACTGCCAATCAGTTCTGCCAATCAGTGCAGCCTATTAGTGCCCATCAGTGCTGCCTATCAGTGCCCATCAGTGGTGCCTTAGCAGGGATAGTGGAAAGCCCTCTACAGATAATTGCAATACAAATTACCTTCAAGTGCAACAATTTTTAAGTTGGGAGGTTCACACCATTATAGCACTTTGGAATTTTTTTTTTTAGATTGTTACCCTTAATTGGATATGTTTTAGTTACGGTTATAATGTGAATTATTGTACTTGAAGTTAATTTTGCACCATCCCTGCTAATTCCGGGGGCCAGATTCAGATAGGTCAGCGGACCTTTAGATCAGCGTAATCTGATTTACGTTACGCCCCCGCAAGTTTTTGAGGCAAGTGCTTTATTCAGAAAGCACTTGCCTCTAAAGTTGCGGCGGCGTATCGTAAATCCTCCGGCGGAATTCAAATTCCGCGGCTAGGGGGCGTCTACAATTTAAATCAGGCGCGTCCCCGCGCCGATCAAACAGCGCATGCGCCGTCCGCAAATTTTCCCAGCATGCATTGCTCCAAATGACGTCGCAAGGACGTCATTGGTTTCAACGTTAACGTAAATTACGTTTGGCCGTATTCGCGAACGACTTACGCAAACTAAGTAAAAAATTCAAAACTCGGCGCGGGAACGACGGCCATACTTAACATAGGATCCGCCGCACTTACCCCCCCTATAGCAGGGGTAACTTTCCGCCGGAAAAGGCCGAACGCAAACAACGTAAAAAAAAAGCGCCGGGCGGTCGTTCATTTCTGAATTGGCATAAATGCTCATTTGCATATTCGACGCGTAAAAGATACGGAAGCGCCACCTAGCAGCCGGCCTAGAATTGCAGCCTGAGATCCGACGGTGTAAGTCACTTACACCTGTCGGATCTTAGGCATATCTATGCGTAACCTGATTCTATAAATCAGGCGCATAGATACGACGGCCGGACTCAGAGATACGACGGCGTATCTTTTTTCTGAATCCGGCCCCTGGTCTTTATGGACTTTGCTTTGTGCACTGGTGCGCAGTCATGTTGGAACAGAAAGGGGTCGTCCCCAAACTGTACCCACAAAGTTGGGAGCATGAAATTGGCCAAAATGTCTTGGTATGCTGATGCCTTCACAGGAACTAAGGGGCCAACCCCTGAAAAACAACCCCACACCATAATCACCACTCCATCAAATGATTTGGACCAGTGCACAAAGCAAGGTCCATAAAGAATTGGATGAGCGAGTTTGGGGTGGAGGAAGTTGACTGGCCTGCACAGAGTCCTGACCTCAACCCGATAGAACATCTTTGGGATGAATTAAAGCGGAGACTGCGAGCCAGGCCTTCTCGTCCAACATCAGTGCCTGACATCACAAATGCACTTCTGGAAGAATGGTCAAACATTCTCATTGACACACTCCTAAACCTTGTGGACAGCCTTCCCAGAAGAGTTGAAGCTGTTATAGCTGCAAAGGGTGGGCCAACTCAATATTGAACCCTATGGACTAAGACTGGGATGCCATTAAAGCTCATGTGCGTGTAAAGGCAGGCATCCCAATACTTTTGCCAATATAGGGCCAGATTCAGGTACATCGGCGCATCTTTGAGCCTGCGTAGCGCATTGAGCGACAAGCTGATTATTCACAAAGCACTTGCTCCCATATTTACGCCAGCGTAACGTAAATGGGCCGGCGTAAGCCCGCCTAATTCAAAGTAGGCAGGTAGTGGGCGGGTTGTATTAAAATGAGTCGTGACCCCATGTAAATGCATGGCCGTACAACGGCGCATGCGCACGCATGCTCAGAATCACGTTGCATGTCCTCCCTAAGATACAGCGGCTCAATGCGTACGACGTGAACGTAACCTACGCCCAGCCCCATTCACGTACGACTTACCTTAACATGACTTACCCCTGCTTTAGATAGGATAACTTTACGCCGGACGTACGCCTTACGTAAACGGCGTAGCTTACTGCGACGGGCGCAAGTGCGTTCGTGAATCGGCGTATCTAGGTCATTTACATATTCGACGCGTAAATCAACGGAAGCGCCCCTAGCGGCCAGCGTAAATATGCACCCAAGATACAACGGCGTAGGAGACTTATGTCGGTCGTATTAAGCCAAAATTCAGGCGTATCTTGTTTCCTGAATACGGCGCATCCTAGAACTTACGCGGCGTATCAATAGATACGTCGGCGTAAGCTGTCTGTGAATCCGGCCCATAGTGTATATGTATATGTATATATATATATATATATTAGCCAGATTCACAAAGACTGGCATAACTTTGAGGCGGCGTAGCGTATCGCATATACACTACGCCGTCGTAAGTCAGAGAGGCAAGTGCTGTATTCACAAAGCACTTGCCTTCTAAGTTACGGCGGCGTAGCGTAAATGGGCCGGCGTAAGCGCGCCTAATCCAAATGAAGAACAGGGCGGCGTGTTTTATGTGAATGACTCGTGACCCGACGTGATTGACGTTTTTAACGAATGGCGCATGCGCCGTCCGTGGACATATCCCAGTGTGCATTGCTCCAAAGTACGCCGCAAGGACGTATTGGTTTTGACGTGAACGTAAATGACGTCCAGCCCCATTCACAGACGACTTACGCAAACGACGTAAAAATTTCAAAATTCGACGCGGGAAAGACGTCCATACTTAACATTGGCTAGGCCAGCTTTTTGTTCGACTAACTTTACGCCGGAAAAAGCCTTACATAAACGACGTAAAAAAAAGCGCCGGGCGCACGTACGTTTCTGAATCGGTGTATCTAGCTCATTTGCATATTCTACGCCGAAATCAGCGGAAGCGCCACCTAGCGGCCAGCGTAAATATGCACCCTAAGATACGACGGCGTAGGAGACTTACGCCGCTCGTATCTTAGCCTAATTTAAGCGTATCTGGTTTCCAGAATACGCTTAAATTTACAACGGCGTAGATTCAGAGTTACTACTGATACGCCGCCGTAACTCTCTCTGAATCTAGCTAATATATATATATATATACATACACACATATATACACACATGTGTGTTTGAGCTTTGGGGTTAGGGCTAGGCTGTGCACGCCTATGTGTTGGATAGAGTGTGAAAGGACTAGAACCTCTGTGTGTTATTCACTGGTGTATGTGTCCCTGCTGGGGAGATTCACCCTCTGAATTTGTCCTGGTGACCATTTTCTCTAGTTAAGAAAGTAATAGAATCGAACATTTTTTTGACTGGAACAAGAATAGAAGGGAGCTCTACCAAAGGGGTAAACCTTTTTCGGTGACAACTATCTAAGAAGAGAAATCCCCTCGCTTTTAAAATATTTCCTCTCACTTCCTGTTGTGTCTCTTGGACATAAAATGAAAGAAAATGTTCCCTAATAGTAAACAGACAGGAGAAGAAAACATGTGTAATAGAACCAATAAGAGTTCCAAAACAACATCTTAGGGGTCCAAAACCTTTATTGACTCCACAAAAAAGCAACAGTAGTCCAATGTGTTTTGAGGCCAAAAACCCCCCTTTATCGGGGCTTAAACAAAGTGTTGAAATGTTTAATGGACGCAAAAACAAAGCTTCTGCACTATCAACTCCGTGGCAGGAGATCTGCAGGAATATAGCCAATGAAAGTTGTGTGCCAGTGTCTGTAGGAAAATTATAGCTGTAATTCCAAATACTCCGAAGACATTTTTTTGATGCTCCTATTGGTTCTAATACACATGGATTTCTCAGTCAGGGTGACCCCTAACCAGGGCTTTTTTTCTGGGGGAACTTGGGGGAACTCAGTTCAACCACCTTTGGCTCAGATCCTTTGGTGCCTGCTCACCACAATCACTTGTAAACACAGAAGTCTGGTTTCTGTGTTTACAAGTGACAGCTCTGCACTCTGTGTGTAACCCCCTGAACTCTGCACTCTGTATGTAATGCAATTCTGGTATTTAATGCCCCTTTAAGACCCTTCTACTGTTTTTGAAATCTGAACAGGTCGTGGTTGAGTTCCTGCACCTATTTTCTGAGAAAAAAGCTCTGCCCCTAACTCCAAGGACCCCACTTCTTTGGAAGAGCTCCTATACCCACCCCAGGGGAGGGACTCAAATAATAACTTTTCTCCACTGACGGAAGATCTGTGTCTATCACCCCATCATGACCGGATTCCTGACAAGGTCACAGAGTCCAGGACTCGGGGCGTCAGTGGGTGTAGGGGCGTGTGATGAAAGTCCCACACTCCTCCTAGACCAGCTTGTGTGATAGAGGAAGTGTTCTGTCTATCACACGAGCTGGTCTAGGAAGAGGGCGGAACTTTTATCACAGCGCGCCCAAACTTTTCACAGTGAGCTCTGTGACACAGCAGGAGCAGGAGATGCCCGATGTGCATAATGCACACACTGACTGGTGAGGCTACATTGTTTGGCACAGTAAAGCCTCGTACACACGCTCGGTTTTCTCGGCAAGAACCAGCAAGAAAACTGCTGACAGAGCTTTGCCGAGTAAACCGAGCGTGTGTACTAGGCTTTCAGGTTTCTCGTCTGGAAGTCTGGCCAGAATCTCAACAAGAAAAATAGAGAACCTGCTCTCTATTTTCTCGTCAAGATTCTTGTCGGCCTGTTTCCCGACGAGAAGCCCCGAGAGTGTGTATACTTACCTGTCGCTGTGGAAACCCGCGCATGCTCGAAATGACTTAGACGCATGCACGGTAGCTTCCACAGCATTGGTAGGGTGAAGCAAGATAGCGGCTACAGCATCGAATGTGACAAGCGCATGCTTGTCGTACGCAATGACATCACCTCGTTCTTGCCTTTCAAGAGATCCGAGATTCTTTTGAAAGGTCTGTGTGTACACTCGGGGGCGGCTAAAGATTCTTGCCAAGAATCTCGTCTGGAAAAACAATTTTTTTTTCCTGACGAGATACTTGCCTGTGTGTACGAGGCCTCAGGCTGCAATGATGGTGAGGGGGGCTGCAATGATGGTGAGGGGGCAGTAATGATGGTGAGTGGGCTTTAATGATGGTGAGGAGGGCTGTAATGATGGTGAAGGGGGCTGTAATGATGGTGAGGGGGGCTGCAATGGGGGCACAGTAAGACAGCAATGATGGTGAGGGAGGGTACAATGATGGGCACGGTGAGACGGCAATGGGGGGCGCCATTGAAGGACCCGGCCTTTGGGAGTAAATCCGGGCCTGCATAACCTTTCCCCACTCTATCCAAAACTATACATGGATTTTTCATACACTTTAATACTTTTAAATCACACACCTGGAACAAGCATTCTGTGAATGAGAAATCAGAAAAGGGTCAGAATTCCTAATCTCTATTCTTATGCCCTGTACACACGACAGTTTTTTCCGTCGGAATAAACTCAGATGGTTTTTCCGACGGAATTCCACTCAAGCTGTCTTGCATACACACGGTCACACCAAATTCTGACCGTCAAGAATGCAGCGATGTACAACAGTACGACGAGCAGAGAAAAATTAAGTTCAATGCTTCCGAGCTTCGGTTTTTAGTGCATCAGAATTCCAATTCAATACAGATGAATGGATTTTCTGTGGATTTTTAGTCCGCGGGACCTGCGGTCGAGTTCACAGAGCATGATGGTGCTTCCTTAAAGGGGACGTATATATACATCCTTCTGCCCAGGAGTGCCATTGTGTCGACGTATATGTGCGTGCGGCCTTCGGGAAGCGGTAAAAGCAATCTACTGAGCTGGCCAGAACCACCTTTGCAGGGAGTCTATTCCACATTTTCACAGCTCTTACTGTCGAAAAATCTTTCCGTATTTGGAGATGAAATCTCTTTTCCTCTAGACGTAAAGAGTGCCCCTGTGTCCTCTGTGTTGACCATAAAGTGAATAACACCAAGTTCACTATGTGGACCTCTTATATATGTGTGCATGTTGATCATACCCCCCCTTAGTCTCCTCTTCTCAAGAGAGAATAAATTTAGTTCCTCTAATCTTTCCTCATAGCTGAGCTCCTCCATGCCTCTTATCAGTTTGGTTTCCCTTCTCTGCACTTTCTCCAGTTCCCCGATATCCTTTTTGAGAACTGATGCCCAAAACTGAACTGCATATTCCAGATGAGGTCTTATGCCACATACACACGATCATTTTTCGGCATTAAAAAAACTTTGTTTTAAAAAAAATGTCATTTCAAATGATCGTGTGTGGGCTTCACATCATTTTTCGGGTTCTGAAAAACGACAATTATTTTTCCCGAACATGCTGCATTTTTTAGCGTTGTTTTAAACAATGTAATTTTTCGGGTTGTAAAAAATGATCGTGTGTGGGCTAAAATGACGTTAAAAACCCGCACATGCTCAGAAGCAAGTTATGAGACGGAGCGCTCTTTCTGCTACCATTCGTAATGGAGTAAGCACATTCATCACGCTGTAACAGACAGAAAAGCGCAAATCGTCTTTTACTTACACGGAATCAGCTAAAGCAGCCCCAAGGGTGGCATCATCCGCATGGAACTTCCCCTTTGTAGTGCCATCGTACGTGTTGTACGTCACCGAGCTTTGCTAGAGCATTTTTTTAAAACAATGGCGTGTGGGCAACGTCGTTTTAATGATGAAGTTGGAAAAACTTTGTTTTTTCTACATGCCGAAAAACTTCATTTTTTTTCATGCCGAAAAATAATCGCGGCAATACACTTTAACCTTTAATTATAAATCTGCAGTCCTGTCAAACCTTTTTAAACCATTCTATCATCCAGTCATCTTTGTGTTTTATTTTTTTATTTACTTCTGTGATAAATTTGGGGTCCCAAAATCTGACCCATGCAGCAGACAAAGTCATAATCTACAGGTGGGGTGAGGTCAGCGCAGCCCTCCGACACCCATCCATAATGGAGATATCAGCTTTTATACAACATCCTAGTGAGATAAATTATTTTCTTTTATTAGCATTCTTGTATGTTTTCCTTCCTGATAATAACCAAAGCTGTAACTTTCCACTGTAACAAAGAGGCCAAGACATGAGCAAAAAAAAAAGATGGCGCCATTTCATGAATATTTTTTCACCTTCTTAATTATCAGCTAAAATGTCACAGAGGACCAAGCTAATGAAGTGCATGGGGACGGTTAAGAATAAAGTCTGAATGTACTGTACTTGGTACCGTATCTAACGTTTTATTCTTACAGGATGGAATAAGCCGACTTGTCCAATAAATAAGAAAAAAGTTTCCTCACACTGGTTTGTGGCCAGAACTGTCACATTTATATATATTCATCTGCCATGTAAAATATATTAATACAGATAAAAAAACATATGCAACTTATTAAATGCTACTAGGTGTCTTCATTAATCAGCAGCTTAAATGAATCGGAACTGTCGGCTAACACAACATTTTCTGGATGGTTCAGCTGGGTTCTATGTCCATGTTTTTTTCCTTAGTGCTTGTGTTATATTTATCTTCCAATAAAGAGATTGGAACAAATGGAAACATTGATCTTGATTTTTAGAGGAACAGAGCTAGAGGGATTACATAATGGTTAGTGAAGGTGTTGAATGCTGAGGGGAAAAAAGCATTTTCTTCATCCTCCTGACTGAATTACTGACCTTTATTGTTATGTATTAATAACTGGTGCATTGACATAAGCTGCATTTAGGCATCTAGACATGGTGGAGTCGACTTGCTGAAGTTCAAACCGAGCATCAGAATGGGGAAGAAAGGGGATTTAAGTGACTTTGAATGTGGCATGGTTGTTGGTGCCAGACGGGCTGGTCTAAGCATTTCAAAAACTGCTGATCTACTGGGATTTTCACGCACAACTATGTCTACTATCTCTACAGAGAATGGTCTGAAAAAGAGAAAATATCCAGTGAGCGGCAGTTGTGTGAACGAAAATGCCTTGTTGATGTCAGAGGTCAGAGGAGAATGGACAGACTGATTTGAGATGAGAGAAAGGCAACAGTATCTCAAATAACCACTCGTTACAACCAAGTTATGCAGAATACCATTTCTGTACGCACAACACATTGAATCTATGTCAGAAAGAATTAAGGCAGTTCTGAAGGCAAAAGGGGGTCCAACCCAGTACTAACAAGGTGTACCTACAGTAATAAAGGCCAGTGAATATATATATATATATATATATATATATATGTCAGAAGGCTGGCCGCAGGCTAGCCTGGATTTGTAGGAGGAGTCTGGGAGGTATAAATCTCTCCTCCTCCTGCAGGTCCCTCGTCGGCTTGGCTTCTGGTAATCTTCCAGTGCGCCCCTGACGTCATTTCCGGCCGGCGTTCATTTTTGCTAAGCAGAGGAATCGTGCAGCAGCGTCAGCAGCGTGTCGCCTCGTGGGATCCAGGTAATGTATGGCGGCGCGCGTCCCGGCGCCATGGCTAAGCCCGCGTGGGCCCCGTTCGGCAGGGGGGGGGGTTCGCTTCACAGTACCATCACCAGGCACCGCCATCGCCAGGCACCGCCATCGCCAGGCACCGCCATCGCCAGGCACCGCCAGCACTAGGCCCAAACACGGACAGGGGGGTATAGTAGGAATCGCCTGCATGGCCAGGGACTATAGCAGGATCGCCGTTCACGGCCGGGGGGAGGGGGGGGGGGAAGCAAGTGGCAGGATAATGGGTATGCGGGAGGGGGGAGGGGGCGGTTGGTTTGTTGAATTACAACAGTACCCCCCACCAGTCTGCAGTGGCACACATTTTTTAGGATGCTGTCAGTTAAGTCACCAGCCTGTGTTCAGAGAATATGAGTTAGGCAGCAATCATGGGCGCACATGTCAGAGTGGGTATTCTGGGGAGAGCAGTCTTATGGGTTAAACTGCGTTCTCCAGGATACTCATGGATGTATACCTATTACCATGGTAATCAGTCATGCATTTACCTGTGTAATCAGTCATGTGTTTGCCTTTAGTCTGTCATGCTAGTTGTCATTTCAATTTGTCATGCGATTTGTCATTGGTAGAGCCATCATGCGTTTGCCTGTCTAAATCCGTCATGCAATTTGTCATTTCAAACAGTCATGCGATTTGTCATTAGTAGATCCAGCATGTGATGTGTCAGGGGTAGAGCCGTCGTGCGTTTGCTGTTTAAATCCGTCATGCGATTTTCATTTCAGACAGTCATGCGATTTGTCTTTGGTAGATCCGGCAGGCGATATATCATGGGTAGAGCCTCATGCGTTGGCCACGGTGATCCGTCATGCAGGCTGTCATTGTAATCTATCACGCAGTTGTCGGTTGCAGTCTGTCATGCGGTTATTTCGGTTAATCCAGCATGCGATTTTCCAGATCTAGCATGCTTTGTCACGAATAGAACCGTCAGGCAGTTATTTTGGGCAGCCTGCCATGCGATTATCGTTGCTACCTATCATGCGATTCTCGTTCAGCCGATCATGCGATCTCGTGTCAGCCATCTTACGTGGTCATGTTGCAACCTGTCATGCGTTTGTCAGTGTAGTCTGTCTTGCGTTTGTGTCATGTCAAATCTGTCATTGTTTTGTTTCAAAGTCTGTCATTCGTTTGTCATGATAAGTCTGTCATACGTTCGTTGTGGTAGGTCGGTCATGCGTTGGGTAAACCGTCAGGCGTTTTTTTTGTCATGATAGATCCGTCATGCGATTTGTCACGATTAATCCGTCAGGTGGTTGTCACTATTCAGTAGGCTGTCACGTAAGCCGGTCATTGTTGGTTAGGCATGCAATTCATCATGGCTTGCTTTCATGCGTTCAGTCATGGGAATCTGTCATGCAGTTGTCGGTCATACTTAACAGGACAAGCGGTCATGCGTTCGCATGGCTGTCAGTCACGGTGATCTGCCATAAGTCTGGCTTGCAAAGCAGTTAGGTATGTCGTTCCATCTGCCGTTATGTCGTGGTCTTTGGGATTGTTATATGTCATTTCTCGCCAACGGCTGCGGGGATACGGGCCTTCGTGGTCACAGTTGCTGTTCTGGGTGTCAGTTCCACCCACGTTTCATTTCTGTTCGCAACCATCGTACAGTTACCTCACTGCTTGTTCTTGTAATGTTTCAGGTGGAGTTCAGCTGTAAACGCTATTAAAGCAAGGTTCGTATATGTGCCCCCTTTTTCTTCCACAGGGGCTCGGTTTAGTACATTATAGGGTCTGTCACGTCTTCAGACCCGTACAGGCTGAGGTTTGCGTTTGTTAAGTGATTGGTAGACCACAATCTTCTCGCCTGTACACCATACGTTATACTGCACGATCATTCAGTTCTTACATACTTACCCACCACGGTCTGTGGGTATTGTAGCCCTGAGTCTTTCGTTTTTAATTGCCTGTCTTGGCGCGACAGGTTTCTCGGGCTCATTCATTTCTTACATTAAGGATTTGGTCACTAATCTTAGTTCACGCGCTATTTGGTCTGTCACACACGGTTGTAGTTTGGCACATAGGGAGGTACGGTTGCGTGTTATTGTCTGTATCTTTTTCTATTCCCATAGATATCGTCATGTCTCACGTCTCGGAGAGCGACGAATTCTCTCTCATCCCACCTTCCTCTCGTAGGGGGTCTGAGCATGGCAGCACACCGTCATTGAGGAGTTGGACTATCCCGAGGCTTGTGGCGGAGCTTCGGCGCAAGGGCATTCCTTTCGCAGCTTCGGCTAGGAAAGCGGAGCTGTTCAGGCTATTGTTTCCATCTCCGTCCCGATCACTGCCGTCCACCAGCGCAGAACACGCGTCTGTTCATAACTCCTTAATTCAGATCAATGCAGTGTTGAATACACTTTCCACATCCATGGTACAGTTGCAGGGCAGGATGGAGGTGATGGAAGCTCGCGCAGTTGGTGCGGTAGTACCAGCCCCAGCTCCGCCAGCCCCTGCTCCGCCAGCCCCTGTTCCACCAGTACTTTTTCCATCAACCACTGACCCGCCAGGTAATGTCTCATTGCCTTCCGCGGCTCCGTCACCTGGGGCTGCATTACCTTCTGTGTCCCCGGCCCATTTCATCCCGGCAAATATCAAAAAGGATATTTTGGAAGGGAAGGACGTTAATTTGGCCTCCCTGCTAATAGCTACCCAGGATGTCACCGAGAACAAATCGTTTGCTTGTGGTGAAGTATCGGTGGTGCTCAAAACCAAAGACCCCAGGCTTAACCGCAAGCTCAGCGTGCCGGAGTTTGTCTTGGCTTTTGGCATCTTTAGAGACGTCATCTGCTCAGTCAGCCCGGGTAGGAGGGAGGAGTTTGACCTGTACCTACACAAAGTGGTGGATCTGGCACACAAGTATGGGGGTTTTACTTTTTATGACTATCATCGGTCTTTCTCTGCTAAGGTGGCGGCTACATGGGCCCAGTTCCAGGCTGTCATATGTTGGGCCAATATCGACATGGAACTATTCTGCAGGCATTTTGCCAACCAAAAATCGCCCGTGTGTGCCAGCTGCCAGTCGTCTTCCCATACCACAGCCTGGTGTCCAAATCCTGAACCTGCCAGTCACGGGGGAACCTCCAAGCAGGCAGCAGGTGGTTTTTCTGGCAGTACAGGTCAGGTAGATAAATTGGGCAGGCCTGTACGGTATCTTGGTAAAGCGCAGTTATGTAACAATTATAACTACACAAGTTGCAATTACAACCAGTGCAGACTTTTGCATGTGTGCGCCAATTGTTTTAGAGCCCATCCTAAAACTGCTTGTCTGGGTAAGCCACTTAACGCATCATGACTAGGCCAAGTAAATTTTTTCTTGTTGGGGGAGCATCTGAAGGATCACCAATCCCCAGAGGTCAGGCAGTTCCTGTTTGACGGGTTTTCTGTAGGCTTTCACACTGGGCTCATAACTCTTCCCACCGAGACTTTCGAATGTAGGAATCTGAGGTCAGCAGAGAGTCATCCTGCAATCGTGGACGAATTGTTGCAGACCGAAGTGGCCAAGGGTTTCCTAATTGGGCCTTTTTCGGCATCACCTTTCTGTATGTGGAGGGTCAGCCCCATTGGGGTAGTCTGTGGAAAATTTTCAAATAAATATCGGTTAATCTATGATTTGTCCGCGCCTCATTCTTCACATATCCCTAGCCTCAATGCGCTCATACCTTCGGAAGAGTTTTCTCTGAAGTACTCTTCGGTAGATTTGGCTATCCAGCATATCATTCAGTTAGGCCGGGGCACTTGGCTGTCCAAAGCAGACATCACGGATGCGTTCAAGCTGCTTCCGATACGTCCTACTCTCTGGCAATGGCACGGCATCAAATGGCGTGGTCAATACTATTTTTCCACCAGGTTAACGTTTGGGTCAAAAAGCAGTCCTTACCTGTTTGACATCTTTGCCCAGGCTCTTCACTGGATCTTGGGTAATTGCAGGGGGTGTCAGAAGGTGATTCATTATCTGGATGATTTTCTACTATTGGAACGCCCGGAGGTCCTGCCCAGGGATCTGCAGGTGCTCTCTGAGCTGTTTTCAGAGTTGAATGTCCCCTTAGCCGCCCATAAGGTGGAAGGGCCGACTAAGGTCATCACTTTTCTGGGAATCACGCTTGATTCCCAGCTTATGGTGGCTAGTCTACCCCTGGAGAAGCTGGATAGGATACGCCAGACAGTTCGGATGTTTGTCCGATCCCCGGTCTGTTCCAAGAAAGAACTGCAGTCGCTTCTTGGGATGCTGAACCACGCCATGAGGATCATTCCTCAGGGTAGGGCTTTTGTGTCCAGACTGCTGGCCCTTTTCCCGCAGTATCAGGATCCTGACTCAGCTGTCAGGCTTCTAGCTGATGCCCAAGCCGATCTTATCATGTGGGATCGGTTTCTGAGCAACTGGAATGGCATTTCCATGTTCATTCCACAGCCGTCTGATTGTTCACCCAGGGTGTTCTCGGATGCCGCCGCGTCGGTCGGCTTTGGGGCTATTTGTGGTCAGGAGTGGCTGGCCAGTCGCTGGCCCCCAGAGGTTTTTCAGCTGCCGAAGTTTTCTCTAACGTCAGCCTTGTTCGAGATCTACCCGATTCTGGCAGCGGCAGTCACTTGGGGTCCAGGGTGGTCAGGCCACACTGTCACTTTCGTTACTGACAATTTGGCTACAGCTAATATTGTCAATAAGGGAAGGTCAGGGTCTCTGCTGATCATGTCGTTTGTGCGTAGATTAACATGGCTGGGTCTGACGTACAAATTTCATTTTCGTGGGGAGTTTATTAGTGGGGAGCTCAATGGTGCAGCGGATGCCTTATCCCGGCTAAACATGCCTCATTTTTTCTTACAGCATCCGGTGGCAGAACGGACGGGGCAGCCAGTCCCCCCTTTCGCGCTGCTGGTCATGGATTGAATGATTTCTGGACGCAGGCTGTTGAGCTGGCCAACAGGTCCTTGTCCAGGAATACCATGAGAGCGTATTCTTCGGGCTGGAAGACGTTTCTTAGGTTTATGGCGGTATATCCGTGCAGTTGCCCCAGAGACATTAAGTACATCATGTCTTTTGTGGCTTATTGCCACAGTAACTTGGGTTTGTCTGCCAGTACTATTAAGATTTATTTGTCAGGCTTTCAGCATTTTTGGTCCTTGCACTCCCCTGACACTCCGTCTATTTTTGCTGCTCACCCGCTGAAAGCCATGCTGAAGGGGATTCAGAAGTCACAGGGGAGGTCTCAGTTGTCTCGGCAACCGGTTACGGGTCAGATTTTCCGTGACATGTCGGACATACTGTCTCTTTCCCCTTTTGGTGCAGGTCCTAGCCTGGTTCTCAAAGCAGCTATTTATCTCAGCTTCTTCGGGTTTCTCCGCCCCGGAGAAGTATCCCAGGCCAGCGGTCAGGCGCCTGTTCTGCTCAGAGGGAGCCTCACCAGATTTCCTGAACATTTTGAATTACAGCTACCCAATAATAAGACTAGGCAGACAGGACAGGGGTTTGTCGTCAAGTACTACCGTACCAATAGTACTTGGTGCCCGGTGGAAGTGCTTGACTCGCTTTTCAGTTTGTTCACAGGCGCTCCTCCAAGTAGCCCGCTGCTCCCCTTTCCTACACGGCCAATTACTTCGAAACAATTCATTTCGCATATTAGGATTTTACTGGCCAAGTTAGGTTTAGATCCAAAGCGCTTTTCTGGGCATTCGTTTAGGATCGGGGCAGCATCCGCAGCCTCCAAGCAGGGGGTCCCGTCTTATATTATCAAACACATGGGGCGCTGGAGGTCCTCCTGCTACAGTAGATACATTCCTGAACCCTGTACGGAGGTTAGCAGGGCGTTTGGCTCATTGTTAGACTAAATGGTATCCATGCAATAAAGTTCTTTACTTACCTACATTTGTGTCTTTTTGCCCTCTTTTAGGCGTACCGACCAGCTAGGCCAAGGCACACCGCAGGTCTTGGTCGTTAGGGTTGTCTCATATCACGAGGGAAGACGCTGACTACAAGTCAGAAGGCTGGCCGCAGGCTAGCCTGGATTTGTAGGAGGAGTCTGGGAGGTATAAATCTCTCCTCCTCCTGCAGGTCCCTCGTCGGCTTGGCTTCTGGTACCCACCCTCCCTTCCCCCCCTTTTCATTTCATTTTCATTTAATATTTTCATTTCATTTCAGACATCAGTCATTATCATTCTCTTATCTAAGGGTATGCCCTCTTTTAGGCGTACCGACCAGCTAGGCCAAGGCACACCGCAGGTCTTGGTCGTTAGGGTTGTCTCATATCACGAGGGAAGACGCTGACTACAAATATATATATATATATATATATATATAGTAATTTCCCTCTTTATTTTTTAAACCAACACTTTCCATACAGTATTTACTCACAAATTCTAGATGCTGCCTATGGCTATCCTTTAAATATGGGCTTGCATGACCTCTTTCCTTGCCAGAAGAAATTGCCTATTTATGTTTTTATATTTATATGTGGTTTTTATATGTGTTTGCTTTTATTGAATAAAGTATAATGAAAGTAAGTGACCTGAAACCATTTTCATGGATTCATAAAATCTGTCAGGGGCATCTAGTGTGTATAAAGCTCTGTATGTTATTACCCGCAGGTAGTCCGTCATGACAAAATGACAGCCCATATTGTTTGGACATTTTTGTGGTTGTGGCTTGGACAAGGCCATAAAACACTCTGAAACGGTCACAGATTTTGGTCCCTGCCTTGGTAGCACAGGAGACATTTAAGTGATTAGTCTGGGATTAGTGAGGTTTAAGGTGGTTTGAAGCAGGGAGGAATGATTTAGGATACGTTTTCATAGTATATAGATGATTTAGAGCACCTGAGTGAAATTTGGTATTTTGAAATAGTCTGAAAATGTACAGAAGCAATTTAAAATGATGAAAGGGATTTAAGTAAATCTAATGGTTATTGCAGGTTATTTAGATTATTGACCACATACGGTACTGAGCAGGTGAACAATGTGGGTCTTTTTTCTTCTGAAGTAAAGCTTGTTTGAAATGGAGATCAAAATATTGGATCAATAAGGTAGTTTTAGAATTGAGTACATTTTATATATTATTACATATTACACCATATTATTTTCAACACTAAACAATTACTTTGGAAATAATATTCCTTCTCTTTATGGGCAGGCCAAAACATAGGCAATAAAGGCTTGTGCCAGAGGTGATTATTCTGCCAGAGGTACTGAAATCCTAGATTTTTGTTCCAAGTGCTGCCATGCCTCTTAGGAGCACAAATAAAAGCATATTACAAATAGCTCACGTGTTGGAGGTAAGAGTAACCTGTCAGAGGGCACTGTTTGGCTTCATTTAGATGTGTGGTTGGGGGTGGCAAAAATGCATGGTCTAGCCATGTTCTTGCCGTACCACGACCACCCCCTCCTGCAGCGGAAGGGGGGTGTTTACATGCCGTGGTCACAATGTTTCTCATCCATTGTAAAATTTACCTGACATGTAGCAGTTGGCGGCAGCAAGCTACACACTCAAGAAAATGGAGAAGCGCCACTAATGCCCCACAACCACGTGCAGTGCACAAGGTTGAGGGGCGTTTTACAGCAAAAATAGGTTTAAAAAAGGCAGTGAGGACATGTTAAGAGAAAACGGAAGAAAAAAACAATATGGTTCATCCAGCAGCACAAGGGACACTGTGAAGTACCTGGTCCTGAAGCCGAAATTCTGAGAGTGCTCGTTGTCCCTGAAGGTGGAAACAGGGAACATGAAGCCCAATGAAACTGGGAATGCCCGCTGTGCCACAGATGAGAGATGTCGGTGTGGAGGTCTCTCTTCCAGGTGCGGTGAGCAGTAGGACCCAGGAGAGCTGATGGTTTTGGGGGATGCTCACAGCAGGAAGCAGGTTGCAGTTGTAAGTGCAGCAGGCTGGATTCAGCAGGTAAGTACTGCAAGCTGGACCAACAGGTGAGTACTGCAGGTAGGTACAGCAGACTGGGTACAGCAGGTAGGCACCAAGGCAGATCACATCAGAGAGGGGAAAGCAGAAGGCTTAGTCAGGGACGGTTGCTAAGGTCAGTGAGCCAGTGGCCAGCAGACAGGAGATCAAAGACGTGTTCAGGCAAGCCAAGGTAATACACAGGACTGGAGACAAGAACAAATCCATGGGCAATACAAGGTCAGAGCCAGGAGAGAGACAAGAGATATCCTAGGGCAAGCTGGGTCAGTAACGGGTACTCAGAAACATAAGCAAAACAAGGGAAGGAGGAAGCTTATGACCAGTCAGCAATGTCCATGTATAACAGTTGGTCTTTTAAAGGCCAGAGGGCACTAGGATCTGTTGTGCATTGCATGCACCGGCTTACACACACGTGCACATGCGTGCACAATGACAAACATGCGTTTGCTCGGTCGCCTCCAATACGAGTGCGTGCATTCCTTTGCAAATTGGCGCGGCCATATTGGATATTTGCCACTGTACCGGGCCTACTGGCAACTCTCCTCCAGCTAGTCTCCTGACAGACACACTGAATTGATTGAAAGCACTGTCTCTTTTGCTGATTACATTATTTTTTTACCTAAATTTAGGCTTTAAAGGGGTTGTCAAGGAGACAAAAAAGGGAAGCGCCACCTAAGTGCAATATGTCAGATACTATGTTTAATCTCAAGAGAAATGCACTTACAATACACAAGGGTCTCATGGTGCGCGGTGCGGTCCGGTCTTAAGTCCATCTAGATCCACGGATCTGCAGGCAGGGAGAGAAATACATCCTGTGGCCACCAGGAAACAGCCAGATTCAGCGTGAAGGCGCAGATGATGACATTACCAGAGAGCGGGGAGAGCACCGGAAGGAAGGAGGGACTAGAAACAACAGGCTACGCGCTCGGAGACAGGCTCCTTCTACAGGCCTTCTCTAGGCCTGTAGAAGGAGCCTGTTTCCGAGCGCGTAGCCTGTAATTGTTGTAATTGTGTATTGTAAGTGCATTCCTTTTGAGATTAAACATAGTATTTGACATATTGCACTTAGGTGGCGCTTCCCTTTTTTGTCTTCTTTTCTTCCCCTAACAGAGTTGGCTTTTCTCTGAGGACAGCTGCCGCCCACCATCTTCCCATCTCCTTCCTTTTTAGGATTGGTCATTTTGTACCACTTTATAGACAATAAAACTGTGACTGTTTTCTAGACATATACATTCCCCGCTTTTTAAGTGTTCGGTAGTACCAGTGTTTGCGCTAACAGTTTATTCCAAATTTAAAGGGGTTGTAAAGGTTTGTTTTTTATTTTCCAAATGGGTTCCTTTAAGCTAGTGCATTGTTGGTTCACTTACCTTTTCCTTCGATTTCCCTTCTAAATGTTTTTTTTTCTTTGTCTGAATTTCTCACTTCCTGTTTCTCCTCAGTAAGCTTGCACCCATCATCCATGGGGGTTAGTCAGTCAGAACAGCTTACTGAGGAGGAACAGGAAGTGAGAAATTCAGACAAAGAAAAAAAACATTTAGAAGGGAAATCAAAGTAAGTGAACCAACTATGCACTAGCTAAAAGGAACCTATTTAGAAAATAAAAAACAAACCTTTACAACCCCTTTAATACAAGATACACCCATTACACAGGTTTCACCAAAGGTTATGGGTTTTCTAATGAGAAAGCGCTGGGGGTCATATATCCCTGTTTTATACATTCCCCTGGAGTGCCATCATCACTTAAAGAATGAACCTTTGTTGGGCTGAGAATGACCCAGATTATACTGAGCATCTTTTTTTGGAGTGACCTGGAGTGGTGGTATTTAGTCAAACTTATTTCCACTTCTTCTCTGAGTTTCCTTTTCATTGCGTCTTATGACTAGTTTACTTGTTTTACTAATTGTTTATTTTTCAAAAAAAAGGGGTATTAGAAAATACATTATCACATCACATTCTATTGGATATACATTCCTTTCCAACATCATTACATTAAGGCAAACTTGGTAATTCACAGTGTTTATACCTATATATATACCCATATACTTTCCTCTTTTCACCATCACCGTGATCCTAGGGCTCTAAAGACCTTATCACCAATATCTGCCATTTCTCCTGCCAACTTCTCTAATTCTCCTCTTTGTTTTTATTCTTTACAAAATACCCCCCAAAAAACAAAAAAGACCCCCCCCCCCCCCCCAGAGAGAGATGGAGGGATTTGGTTTATTTTTTATTTTTTATACTGGCTAACGCATTATGTTGGGCAGTCCTCACTCCTCAGGTCCCCCATCCAACATTCTCTTCCCCTCCTCTGAGTACATAAATACGTTTCATGCAGTCCATATTTTATTATACTGTTCTTTCCTATTTTGAGCCAAGAGGACTAAATCCTTCATGGCCCCTGTCTCTTGTACCCTATTAAGCCACCCAGAAATGAAGGGAGGCCTAGGGTCCCTCCAGTGCAAGGAAACCCCAACCTTAGTAGCGTTGATCAAATGACTAAGCAACCGACTTTTTATATGTCTACACTGGGATTTGTAAGCAGTGGAGCAAAAAAAAAGCGGGGTCGTCTGGTACTAAGAATTCTGTACATTTTTGGGAAATCATCTGAATCTCTAGACGATATTGTCTGATCTTTGCGCAGGACCAAAATATATGCAACAAAGTCCCTGGCTCTACTCCACAACGCCAGGGACGATCCGAAGTTTCAATAGAAAATGTATGGAGCCTTGCTGGTGTATAGTACCATTGCGTCAGAAGTTTATAGTTGAACTCCTGTATCCGTGTACAGCTTCAGGAGTTCAACGACAGGTAAATGATATTCCTACGCTGGGTTGGGGTAAAAGTCCTGCTAAGATCCCTTTCCCACTTGCTAATAACTCTATTTTTCACACAGTCTACATGTCTACACTGTCTTTGCAGGGGGCAATGATTATGTGCAAAATGCATTCATGAATGTAACTCCAGCCACAACTTGTTTTTTTGGTTTTATTTAGAGAGGAAAAGGTCCAGAAACGTTGTCAGGTTCTTATTCCTGTTGTCCCCGTTGCTGGGATTTATCTTGATTTCCTTTCCCATGTATAACTTTGTCACATAGACAGGTAGTGTAAGGTAAATCCAAAACTGGAATCTAGGTATCAATAAAATGCTGATGGAGTTTGTAGCCTTCCCCATTGCTCTAAGGCCTCATGCACTCTGGGAGTCAATAATGCCGCTTTATGGGCGTTTGACTTTTTTTGCTGCATCTAAATGTTATCCTACATGGTCATGCACTCATAACTTTTACAGGTATTTAGAGGCAGGAACTTTTAGAGGCAGAAAATAACCCCATCACTTTTGTGTTGAGGAAAAAAAACCTTTAGACAGAAAAAATGCTCTTTTAGGCACTGTTAGTGCTTGATTCCGCATACACACAACCATTTTTCATGATGAGAAAAATGCCATTTTTTAAATTGGTGGTGAAAAACGGTCGTGTGAAGGCTCCAGAGCATTTTTCTCAATGAGAAAAATGGCCATTAAAAATTTAGAACCTGCTCTATTTTTTCTCGTCGTGAAAAATGGTCGTGTGTACACTTTAACCAAGGGGAAAAAAAGCGCATGCTTAGAAGCAAGTTATGAGATGGGAAATTAGCATAATCAGCCCAAAGGGTGGTGCCATTCGAATGGAACTTCCCCTTTATAGTGCCGTCGTACGTGTTGTACGTCACCGCGCTTTGCTCGAGCATTTTTTTACACGATCGTGTGAATGCAAGGCAGGCTTGAGAGGAATCACGTCGAGAAAAACATATTTTTTTTCCATGACATGAATAACGGTCGTGTGTACGCGGCATGAGTGTTCGTTCATTTAAATGGCCAGAATAAATGAATACTCTAGCCAATGGAATGAATGAACACCCAAAAGCTTGGCAAACTTAAACACATTTTCACACTGCTGACATTACAGACTTGCGGCTAAAGGATTTCTTTTTATCGGGCATAGCATGCTGACAAGAGGAGATGAGAGAAAGACCAGAGGGACTCCGCAACAGTGTCCTTCGTAGTTTTTAATTGTACAATCAGCAGGCAGGGGGTGCGTTCTTGACCAAGTTGAACTGTTTCTGATTTGGATGTCTGTGCTCTCTTTCAGGAGCACTTGGATTGCAAAACTGACAGCACAGAATTGAAAATCTCTTGGCTGAGAAAAATCCCCATCTGTGTAGTTCGGTGGCCTGCCTGGAGTGAGCAGTCATAAAATGGAATGATAATTATGACCAAATGATTGAAATTACATAAGCAGGCTTTGGAACATTTCTCTGAAAAGGGTGTGGCTCGCCAGAAATGGTCATGACATCCCACTTGATGGCAGTAGGTGGGGTTCGGCAGGTTAGATATGAATGGCACTAGAGGGTAGAACTGTTGTACTCTAATTTCCAATCAAGAATGTTGGCATCAATTCTACATGGCCTCAACAAGTACCCATTAATATAAATGCAGTTATTCACATTTTTAAAGCTTTTAGGCTCAACTTACACAATCCAAAATGGCACTCAGCTATAATGAAGTAGAAATTGACATCAATAATAAAAACAAATGTACTTCAAAAAATACTAGCTGGTCATTAATCCAGCCGATGGCCCTGCTGTGATGACAGCTTTATCTGGAACGATTTGCAAGGCAGAATAAGTCAAATATTTTGAGGTCTCTGCCTAGTCTGTCATCATATTAAGTTATGATAATAATCATATTAAAGTTATGATAATAAATATTAGAATGAATGTTCTCCAATTAGCCTTTGCATTTTCCACTCCTGCTAACTGATATTAGTGTAAGCTCAGCGTTTCAAGCAAATTACTCCTAAAATAAAATAAAAAAATCTGCCAAAGTGAAGTCTTTTGTCTTAATTTGTTCTGGGGGATTAATATTACATGATTATCTTTTATGAATTAGTTTGAACAGCGTTCTACACAATATCAGCGGATTAATTAGTGATTTTGGAAACCGAAGATGGGATGTATCCCAGATTTCTCTCCACAGTAGATTACTGTCATTGACTAATGTACATGTTCTTGACTACTTTTTTTATGTAGATGGTCTGATAAAGGGCTGGAAATGAAAGCAGAGCTTCAGCTAACATAAATTACTTTTTTTTTCATAGAAATCAGTGAACTGGACTGTATTATATTTTTAGTTGAAAGGTTAGATGTCTTTACTCAGAAAACTATGGGCCAGATTCAGGTACAAATGCAGCGGCGTAACGTATCGTCTTTACGTTACACCGCTGCAAGTTTTCCTTGTAAGTGCTTGATTCACAAAGCACTTGAGTATAAACTTGCGGTGGAGTAACGTAAAGACGTCCGGCGCAAGCCTGCCTAATTCAAATGGGGCGTGTACCATTTAAATTAGGCGCGCTCCCGCGCCAAACGTTCTGCGCATGCTCAGTTAGTAAATTTCCCAACGTGCTTTGCGCGAAATTACGGCGCCCCGACGTGTTTGTGAATGGCGACGTGCGTAACGTACTTACGCCGAAAAAAAATATTTAAAATTCGACGCGGGAACGACTGCCATACTTTAACATGGCTGGTGTAAAGTTAAGCCATGAAAAAGATGGCTTAACTTTGCGACGGGAAAAACGACGTAACACACGCGAGTAGCTTCGTGGATCGCCGTAAAAGCTAATTTGCATACCCGACGCTGGAAAACGACGCGAACTCCACCCAGCGGCGGCCGAATTATTGCAGCCTAAGATCCGAAGGCGTACGAAGCCGTAAGCCTGTCGGATCTTAGCCAAATGCCGTCGTATCTTGTTTGTGAATCACAAATTAAGATACGACGCGGTAAATTTGAAAATACGCCCGAGTATCAGTAGATACTCCGGCGTATTTCTTCTGTGAATCTGGCCCTATACATCTACTATACCTGACTAGTCTTTTAATGTTTTCCCATCCTTTGGAGTTTAGAAGACCTTTTCAAGGATTAGTTCACCTTTACCTAAAATCTTCCAATGCAGTTAATGGGCTCCTGTAGATAAAAACAAAGGGCCAGATTCATAGAGAACTGCGGCGGCGTAACGTATCGTCTTTAAGTTACACCGCCGCAAGTTTTCCTTGTAAGTGCTTGATTCACAAAGCACTTGAGTGTAAACTTGCGGCGGAGTAACGTCCGGCGCAAGCCCGCTAATTCTAATGGGGCGTGTACCATTTAAACTAGGCGCGTTCCCGCGCCGAACGTTCTGCGCATGCTCCGTTAGGAAATTTCTCGACGTGCATTGCGTGAAATTATGGCGCCAGACATGTTTTTTGAATGGCGACGTGCGTAACGTACTTTCATATTCCCGGACGTCTTACGCAAAGAAATTTTTTTTTTTAAATTCGACCCGGGAACGATGGCCATACTTTAACATGGCTTGTCCAAAGTTAAGCCATGAAAAAGCAGGCCTAACTTTGCGACGGGAAAAACCGACTAGCGACGACGTAACGAACGCGTGTACCTTCGTGGATCGCCGTAAAAGCTAATTTGCATACCCGACGCTGGAAAACGACGCAAACTCCACCCAGCGGTGGCCGAAGTATTGCATCCTAAGATCCGACGGTGTAAGTCAATTACACCTGTCGGATCTTAGGGCTATCTATGCGTAACTGATTCTATGAATCAGTCGCATAGATACTCTCAGAGATACGACGGGTGTATCAGGAGATACGCCGTTGTATCTCTTTTGTGAATCTGGCCCAAACTGTGCAGCTTTGACCAAAGTTAAATAATGCCCTTGCTATAGGTGTAGGTCATTCATGTACCTTCCTAAGCCTGGCTGAAAAACTTCCAGAAATAGCATCATCCCAACCTGCCTTGCTTTTTGGATGTGGCTAAGACACACCCAGCTAGATCAAACCCAGCTCTCTGTCCCAGTAGCTCTGAGCTCAGCATTGCTGTGATGAAGGTGATAGTATAACGCACATGTGCTGTGATGTGATGATGAGGGTAAGCAATAACATCTTGGATTGTCTTAGCAACATCCTAGCAGCAAGACAGGATGGGATGATACCATCTGTAGGAGTTTTTCAGCCCAGCTTTGGAAGGAACATTAATGATTCATACCTTTAGTTAGGGCATTATCCAACTTTAGTCAAAGCTGCACAGTTTGTTTTTATCTACTGGCGACCCCTACATGCGTAGGCAGCATTTGTGAAGGTGACTTAACTCTTTAAATAGTTATCAAAAGTCATTTAAAAGATTTTTATGGAAAAAAAGTATCTATGTAACTATGTATCTTGAATTCTAAAAGGCCTGCGGGGAGAATTCCTGTCTTCCTCTTGGCTACAATTTCTTGCTATATGCCCCTGATGACCACACTGCCAACACCATCTATCCACATCAGGATCTCTCTGAAGAAGGTTGTTGCTTCGCAGAGCCTGTCCTAGTTCTTTATTGCTGAAACTTTTGCTGGATGGATGCAGGAGACTCGGTCAACCCTAAGACAGCGCTCTCCAGCGGGAAAAGAAAGTAAGGGGCAAGAGTTTCCTCCATTATTAGCAACCGTCCATCTTCCTGGTTAACTGCAACTCAAATCTCTATATCCATCTGTTCTCGCTCCACAGCATCAGACAGTACATCATTATTTGTCAAGTCCTTAGTGGTATTCACCTGGTCTTGTAAGAACGGTCAGAAGGGAACTGGTTCAAATCCATGGAGATAAACTGACTTATAACCTGGTCAGGGGCACCCATAGAGGCACAGCACTGCTGATACTTGTCCTTTAGCTGTTTCCATAACTACTGGGTAGTGATAGTGAATTGAGGAACAGTTTTGCTTTTCTGTTGTTTACTGGCAAATAATTGCCACTGTAGCTTTGCCATAGGGGGTCACAGCTCAATACAGACCCCATAAGCTATGCCAAGGTAGTGCGATCCATGTCTGGCAGCACTAGGATAGCTCTCCTAGTATTATCTTCCAGTTCAGTAATGGCCAGTTTAGGGAGGAGGGCATCTTGCACTTGAATAATCAGTCTCAGCATTTGACAAAATGTGTTACCAGAGGATGGCTTCAGCTACTGGGGGTAGTGTTCCTTGATGGAATATCTGCAGAGTTTTTCATCAAACTGCAGTACTCCTGTACCAATCACCAGAGGGCATGTATTATTGAGGGAGCCTTCCCTGAGCTTTTCTTGCTTGACTGGAACCTCTTACTATGCCAAGTCCCTGTCCCACACAAGCGTGTCCCTGTCCAGCCATTTGCCCAAAGCAAGTCAACATGACAAGGGTTCCCTTATTTAAAGAGTTCCCTCAACCAAAATGGCTGCCAAGGCTCCTGAGAGTTTTGTGTCTAATTGGACAACTCCGCTTCTCAAAGCACAGGGACCAAATTCCTTTTGAGACTCCTCTTCGCATGCAGCATTGGCATAAGGTGGGAAGACTAACTGCACCTGCCTACATGCTGATTGGCCATATCCCTAATTGGACTACGGACTGGAGGTAGGGCTATGAAAATGGAGGCTGCTAGTACATCGTCTATCTTTGTGCCTGAGCTGTGTTCATTAGCAGAACATATATGGGGGGAGGTTTACTAAAGCTTGTGAACACAGAATCTGGTGCCGCTGTGCATTGTAACTAATTTCTAGTTTTTTTTGTCAAAGCTTAATTGAACAAGCTGAAGTTAGAAGCTAATTGGTTACTATGCACAACTCCACCAGATTCTGTGTGTACCAGTTTTAGTAAATCTCCCCCAAGATTATGGCCCTGTATATATGTTGCAGGAAGATGGAGTGAAGAGGTCCCAAATATACTGTATGTGCAGGAGGACAGATGTAGGATTGAGGCCCTGTTTATGTGTTACAGGAGGACAGAGGAACTAGGACCCACATTGGTGTATTGTTGGAATGGGACACCACATTGCTGGAGAAGTAGAATTTCAGGCTGTGTGACACCCAGCAGACCACAAAGAGTGGACTGACGAGTATAAAGCATTGGGGTGGAGTGCTGGAATGTTAAAAGATGACTATACAAAAGCACATTTAATTGTTAGCTGGTTTATTTGCTCACATCTAAAAATGTTATGTCGTCTATAAGTGTCACGATCAGGGGTCAGGCTCCAAGACCAGTTGCTATAGCAGTAGCGAGACTACCACCGATTAGCAGGATAGGTACACAGGCAGTCACCCTGGCAGATGATGCAGGCTCACCTGAGGTGCAGAGTTTAAGTACTAACTGGTGTTCACCAGAGCTCCTGATGTTGGAGATGGATTTGGCTGCATGTTAGTACCAGGTTGCGGTCCTTAGGATCGCCCCGCCAGGAGGTGAGCAAGCCATGTACCAGAAGCAAATAAGCAGGTTGGGATCAGGCAGAAGCATAATCGAGGAACAAGCCAAGGATCCATAACGAGTAGTAGTGCAATATGGACTGCAGCAGGGAAGATGAGAGTGAGATACTGGCTGAAGAGAGCACAATATCCTGGCAGACGGGAAGTGCAGAGACATTGCTTGAATCAGGAAATTCATGAGAGGAACAAAGAGTTCAAGATTCAGCAGAAGTCAATGCACAAGGCAGGGTTGTCCAATGGATCCATTGAGAAGAGTTATTGCCTGACACAGCAGAAGTCCCAGGTTCAAGTCCAGGTCCTGACAATAAGGCTGTAATATGGGTGTTATTCTTCCACTATTGGACTTCCCAATTATGCATGTGCTAAAATAATAGTAGAAGACCAATGTTTGGCTTATTACAGTGACTTTTTAAACTTCAAACTAGTTCGGAGGAGCAAAACAGGCAGTTCATAGGGGATTCTTCTGTGTTAGTTATGGTGTGTTGTTATTACAATGACAACTTGACTGTTTTATTTTAGCTTAAGAATGCTTCTTACAAGTTATAAATGTGGACGACACATGGAGGACCATAGCCCTATGTCTGTGTTGTAGGAGGATGGAAAGATGAGGTCCATGTTAGTGCTTTGAAGAAGATAGGGTAATGACGATCTGGTGATGTATAGCAAAAGTGCAGATAAAGTAACGAGGCACCATGCATGTGTGGCAAAATGACAAATGGAGGAAGGAAGCACTGCCTGTTTTTTATGGATGAGGCCCCATAGGTGTTGAAGGAGGGCGGAATACCTTTTCGGTCCTACTGAGAGGAAACACACCATTTGGTCACAAAATAGACAGCATCTCTATAAAAGTAAGTTAAAATTTTACATGCGTGTGCCAAAAAAAATGGAGAAGTATAGTTTTTGGCTGTGTGACACCCTTCAGGGCACAAAGAGTGGAATCGTAAGTATAAGACATTGGGATGGGTGGTGCTGGAATGTTAAAAGATGACTATACAAAAGCGCAGTTAACCTTTATTGTTTTGCCATTTCAGCATGTAAATACTGCTTAGTAAATATCCGAATAAACGTTTACTGTTCTAAGCTTTAATAAGTCTTGTGATATATGGAACACATGCATAGGCTAAGCTTTCCTGCATACAGAAGAATAATTATATATTTCGATCTTAGTCCAAATACCGGATATAACAATAGCTTATAAATTCTGGTTTTCTTAGGACAAACTACAAAAAAAACCCTAGCTGCTGAAAGGCATGCCTTTCCAGAAATACAATGAGCGCTAAATAACAATGCAAAAAACACTAAAAGTATTAAGCGCAGTACAGTTTATCTTTGAAAAGTTTTAGCATCAGCACATAAATCCGAACACCAAAGTTCAGTAGTGAAAAGAGGTGAACCCAATATATTTTTGTACAAGCTCTCTCTCCAAATATCTCCCCGACAAAGAATGTTTGGCAACCCAGTGTTTTGCCGTTTTTGAATAATATATTGCGAAAACACTCAGATAGGCGAGATTGTTACTGGCCCTGTTCCCCAGCCTGGTATTGCTCACTTAAATAAGTTTTGGCAGTGATAAAAAATTTCGGCTGCTTAGTATACGGTTCTGAAAAAGGAGGAAGGAGCGAGACATTTAAGTTCAATGTTAAGAATGTGATTTGATTTCAGACCGTGATTACGAAGCTTTATCTGGGGATATTCTGCTTGTTTTTCCTGGGGTTGAAGAGTGCAATCAGCAATGGAGCTCTTTTACGCTCGTGGGCACATAACTTCATGCTAAACCATGGTGTGCTGCCTAATTCCTCATTTTCAGAAGAAATACGATACATTTCTATATGGTTCTCTCATGTCTCTCCCACACTGTAACATTTTATTTGGGATTTTTATTTAATGTTTTAGTGTAATAGCATTTACTGGTACTATGAAGACTAACTTGAATATGATTGTACTTTCTTTCCCTTGTAAGCTGGTGGGGAAATAAATTAAGCTAATACACCCAAGAAAAAAATATTTAAAGGGCGACTCCACAGAATTAGTATTAAAGGGTAGCTCCAAATAGCACAATGATAGTATTGTTTGCTGTCATACTATTTTGAAGGGCATGTCTACCCACAAATATCCAACTATGAAATCTCCTTACTATAATTCTCTTTTTGACCACCTGGGGCTTTTGCATGTACCAACACTCTTATTAAAGTAGTATTATATCTTACTAATCTTACAACTGCTCCCTTCCCCCTCCTAACACCTATACTAACTACCCTGTGTAAGAAAGATCTGTATACTTACCTATAAATAATAATCTGTGCTGGTGCCTTAGAATGTAATGTCTCCATCCCTTATTTGCAGATAAAGACAACTAGAAACATGGGACTTTAAATTAGGAACAACATTGCATAAAAAGATTTATTAAGCAATAGATGAAAATCTTTTACATAATAATAATAAAAAAAAACAGCAAGCTGATTTGTAAACAATACCATGTATAGGCATACAATCAAACATAATTTTCATATAATGATACATATACAAATTCCACTCTTCCAAATTTTTGCAAAAAACATAATGATGGGTACATCCTTTATCACAATGCCGCGTTTCGTGACAATAATCTCACTTCTTCAGGAGCAGATGCCTATTGTAAAATCTGCAAATCTAAACACAGCTTCATATAGTATGTTCAAAAGTTCCCTCAAAACAGGGGAAGCGTGGAGATGATGTGATATTTATACATATAGATGTCCAATATACATATAGGTGCCCATTAAAGGGTCACTAAAGGAAAAACATTTTTTTGCTGAAATGACTGTTTACAGGGTATAGAGACATACAAGTTAACTGATTCCTTTTAAAAATGACTACAAATAGATAAAAATCAATCCTATAATGTGCCTGCAGGTTAGTTTCACGTTTAAACTGGTTTCATGTTCCTGTGAACTAGAGGGACACACAGAACAAAAACAAAAAATCCAGGGCAGTGTTTTGTTTTTAAAATTAATCTGATTGGTTCTGTTAAGTTTTAGACACACAGTAATGACAGCTTAGACCACTGTGAAAAGCTCCCAGTACTGTGGTTATAAGGAAACAGGCAAGCAGGAAGTGTGGAGATCAGAGCAGAATTACAGCAACTTCAAAGCAAAAACGAACAATAAGGACATGAAACCAGTACTGCAGTAAGGTAAAGGAAGCTATTTAGCTAAAAAAAAAAATTCCTTTAGTGATCCTTTAATAGAACAAATAGACATGTGCATTTGTTTTCGTCCGAATTTCTGGGATTTTCGCATTTGTTTTAACAAACAATAACGAACGCGCAGAATCTGAAATCCAAAAGATCTGACATAAAAAATGCTTTATTTTAGTTTCGTTGCGACAACAGTTCGATATAGATAGAAGATTTGACATGATGGTGAAATCTGTGTCTATCGAATCAGCGGTCGAATGTGCCTAACCTAACTCTATTAGTCTAAGATTTTTCGACATAGAGAGAAAAGATTCGACATTAAGATTTGAGGAAGCAGCTAAAAACATACGATCGCTGCGAGCGGACATTTATGGTCAAATGCTCGGCCCATAGGCTATAGAAGAATTCTAATGTTGGTTGCCTAGTAATAATAATTAATAAATATGATTGTTACTAGTCATACAACATTAGAATTCTACTATAGCTTGTGGGCGGAGCATTCGACCAGAAATGTACGATCGCGGCGTCGTACAATTTAGCTGCTTCGCTGAATCTTCTTTGAACATTCGACAGACACCATAAGCCTTCAATTGACAGATTCAACCTTAATTCGGATTTTCGGACAAATGCATTTTTTTAACTAAACAAAATAAATAAAAACGAATTTCGGAAATAACTAAATAAACGAATTTCGGAAATAACTAAATAAATGTATTTTTCGGACGAAACCAAAAATCTAAAACAAAATATTTCAGTGTGCACATGTCTAAGAACAACATAGTCTAAGATAACACCTCCTCTGGCTTGGGATATGTGGGGGGAAGACATGGCACCCCAATGGGAAAACGGAATGCATGGGATAAGAAAGCCTGTTACCCATCAGAAACAGGTGAAGAAGCCTTTTAAACATAGACAAAGTGACATGTGTGAAGATAGTGTAACCCACAGGAAAAAAAAATACTCCTCCCATTTTTGTAAATATTTTATTATATCTTTTCATGTGGCAACACTGAAGATACGACACTTTGCTACAATGTAAAGTAGTGAGTGTACAGCTTGTATAACAGTGTAAATTTGCTGTCCCCTAAAAATAACTCAACACACAGCCAATAATCTCTATACCAGTGGCAACAAACGTGAGTACACGCTTAAGTGAAAATGTCCAAATTGGGCCCAATTAGCCATTTTCCCTCCCTGGTGTCATGTGACTTGTTACAAGGTCTCAGGTGTGAATAGGAAGCAGGTTTGTTAAATTTGGTGTTATCGCTCTTACTCTCTCATACTGGTCACTGGAAGTTCAACATGGCACCTCATGGCAAAGAACTCTCTGAAGATCTGAAAAAAAGAATTGTTGCTCTACATAAATATGGCTTAGGCTATAAGAAGATTGCCAAGACCCTGAAAACTGAGCTGCAGCACGGTGGCCAAGACCATGCAGCAGTTTAACAGGACAGGTTCCACTCAGAACAGGCCTCACCATGGTCGACCAGAAAAGTTGAGTGCACGTGCTCAGTGTCATATCCAGAGGTTGTCTTTGGGAAATAGACATATGAGTGCTGTCAGCATTGCTTCAGAGGTGGGGGGGTTAGTCTGTCAGTGCTCAGATCATACGCTGCACATTGCATTGAATTGGTCTGCATTCATACAGCCCTGGTCAATTACAAGGGGAGGTGCCCTTATGCATGCCGAGTGCCTGTATGTAAATTCTAGGAGCACATGGGCTCTTGGTCTTTCCTAGCAGAGGATTGCACTAGGCTGGCTGAGAGGCACTACCTCCCCCTTAACTTGCTGCCATGTGACATCAGGTGGCTGTCCTGAGGGTCTGATGTCTGTGTGGCTGACCCTGGTCCTACTATAGCTGACAGAGGGAAAGGCTACAGTGCATCTAGTCTGGTATCACGGAAAGAGAAGGCTGCTGCTGCCAGTGGTCCTTCAGGAGCCTTGTGAGTACAGCCTTAGACAGTTAATCCCCCTCTTGTGCTCTAGGTCAGCTGAGGGTCCACACAAAGAGAACACTGGCTAGTGGTCTTAGAGCTTTGTCCAGGACTGTCCACTACTTTACTAATGGACATTGCTCAGATCTGTAGTGTGAATAGTTTGGAAGTATCCCACTATATCCCTCACCCTATAAAAGTTTTCCAATAAAACAACAAAAACAAAACCCCTAGACTGGTCATTGAAGACAACGAGTGTAAGTGTGTGTGCATCTGGTTGTGTAAATCTACCCTGTGCCTGGCTGTGGAGCAAATAGTGGGGAAGACCCGGGCAACATACCAGTGGCTCCTGCGGGGGTAGTGCTAAAAGAAATTGTCAGCTGATTTAATTTGCCCAATCTAAAAACTGTATGTCATCTATAATGCTATAACATGGGTGTTATTGGACTTCCCAATTATGCATGAGTTAAAATAATAGTAAAAGCCCAAAGTTTGGCTTACTACAGTGACTTTTTAAACTTCAAACTAGATCACAGGAGCAAATCAGGCAGTTCATTATTTGAACCTCCTGTCTTATTTATGGTCTGTTGTTTTAAAAATGACAACTTAACTGTTTTATTTTAGCTTAAGGGTGCTTCTTACAAATTATCCAGTAGTTCAGAGATCTTTAATACAAGTAATAGAGTTCTGGAGAATCATGCATGCTTGCTTGCACTGGGTTCTGTCAGCTTATCTGCACCCCTGTCCAGCCTTTCTTTGAACTGGCTGAACTTCTAAGATGCTAGTGTGGGAATATTGCTGTATGTAAAGTTTATGTTATAAATATGTAACTTTTTGCTTTTCGATGGGGGTTGTAAACCAATAAACACAGTGTTATTGCTTAGAGGCAGTCTCATTCCAAAACAATTACCAAAAAGGTAGTTGGTAGTGGAGCAAGGGCAAGGGAGACTTGCCACACACACAACAAAATAAAAAATTATTGATAGTGATTTGAAGAAAATACACTCTAGGTACAAGGCTTATTTGTTAAACTTCAGTCCAATGGGTAGAACTGCTGTGACAGATAAAGTATACCAACATGAGGACTAGAATATGCACAGGGCACAAATACATCACATAACAACTGTCCAGCAATCTGACCTTGACAGTCCACTTATGGTGGCTCCTCACTTTCTCCTGCAGGGAGCCTTACCACTAGATCTAAACACCTTCAGAATATTTTTTTAATCTTGAGTTCAATATCTTATGTATGTACCGCTGATCCATGGAGATGCAGGATCAAACATGCTTGAACCCTTGGGCACAAGGCAGATAGCTTAACCGTCCACTGTCTCTAATTACTGCTCCATGGTTTGATTGTTAACTGAGAACACCTCCCGATAAATATAAAGGAGGAAGGAGCCAGTCCACAGATCACCTAGGCACACATAAAAGGAAAAAGAAAATTGTTCATACCACTCTATTGTTTCATGTATCTTTTTATTTTAATAAAAAAAAGGGAATAATTAGTCCTCAAAGAGGGATTACATTACTGAAAAAGTTAACAAGTTTTTTATTGGGCAATAAATGTACATTTGCCACCAGGGCAAGGGGCTCCCTAGAAGCTTGTAACTAATGAGGCCTGAATTATGATGTCATAAAGGATTAATATTCCCCCTTTTTTGTGTGGAAGTTTCTGTGTTCTATATCACTGTAGAATCAATCATGCATTAAGTCATGCAATAATAACTATATGTGTCTATTTATCCTTTACTATAACTTATAATATATATATATATATATATAACTATTGCATCTGTATTACTGTATATGAGTCCCTTGTTTGCTAGTATAGTTCCAGATTGTATATTAGGCTTACGGCTATAATGCTAGTTATAAAGACAGAAGCATTGCTAGTTCAACATATATTTATTTCCTTCAAAGTAGGAACATCACATTCTAACAGAAAATGTCTATGGCCTAATAAACAATACTGGCAAATAAGATAGAAAATATACTCAACACTTGGTCTCCTCCAGGGCTGAGCTCACAATGTAAAAAGAGAAAGGCCTCAGCCTTGGCCACATGGCTAGGCCCAAAATACAAGCTGAAGGCCTTTCCCAGCCCAGGTCATCACTCAACCTTGCATGGACGATAATAGAGACCTCTGTGTTCCAGTCACACCCACTCATCACTCATTCAAAACTCCCTCCTATTTGCCTTTGGACCAATCACTGTTCATAGGGCAGTCCCTTTCTCCAGCTGGCTTGCAGGATATTGTCTTACACATCTAAGCCAGGCCCCCCTGCTGTGCAGATTTTGCCTGAGGACAAATATCCTCTGTGCCTTTAAAGATTGCAAGTGTCATTCGTTGTACAGCCAGCTGAATTGCTCTGCAACAATCACCGAAATGCCTAGTTATGAAGTCACTGAACCAGAGCCAGCAGTTGCATATTAGATGTCCACACATTTGATATACACATACTTGTTCCAGGCCAGTGACTTTTCAAATAATAAAAGAAGGATAAGGACGACAGCTTTGGTTCTTATGCCTTCAAAAACAAGCCAACAATGCCAGTTTCCATATTTTTTATTTTAGCAGATTCCCTTCTATGCCAAATTATCCTTTAAGAAAAAAAAAAATATTATTATTAAATTAAAATGTTTAAAATGTGGTAACTCAAATATTGTTTTCCTATTACATCTTTTAGTTAGATTTTCTCATGTAATTAAACAAACAAACTTCCACCTCATCCCGCTAAACAAACATCGTGTACCCAAGCATGTAATCTTCCCAGACCTTGTGATCATGTTGTTAGCCATGGGTTTTTGCATCAGTGAACTTAAAATATATGACCTGAAACTTTGGACTCATAAAGTTGCTTCCACACCAAGTTATTTACAAGTGCACCTGGTAGCAAATTACAGGGAAAAGCCACACTGATCTACTGTTTGTGTTCCATGATGTCCTGTGTTAGTTAACAGAAATAGGATACTGGTACTAGGTAGATATAACTGAATTCATATTTTATTTTCTGGTCTTTAAAGCTCAACTCTAGACTTGCCCTTTTCATTTTGTCTTTTGCTCCCACACCTCATAATGCCCCCCCCACCCATTTTATTTTCTTAATCTAAATACAGTATATACTTTTTTTTGCATATCTTTATTATGTTTACAAGATGTCACAGGTCCTTCTCCTCCTCTTCCCTACCGATGGGCAAGTTATTCTACCAACAGCCTGGGCCCACAGGAAATGGATTGTCTGTAGGTCATTCAACCAAATGAAGACTGATGGATCACAGATCACTAATTCTGTAGGGGAAAGATCTGGAGATAGGGCCAGTATTGAAGCAAGAGCTGATTTTTTTCAAACTGCTGGACAATATGTTAAAAAAAGACACTGGAGTTTAGCAGCTACATTCCTGTGTATTTTACACTTCTGGAATTAGAATGCAGATTGTAAAGTAAGCACGCTAATTTGCAAATTTGCTCTGGCTCAATGTCTCAGGAAAATTTTGAAGCAAATTGGGTCAGTCACTGGGAACAGAAAGATAACTCATCAATGACAGCCTACATGTGTGTCTCTCAGCACAGGGTTTCTTTAATAATATCTGGTTATAACAATAATGATATTTTATTGGCCAGGATGTGAAAATTGATTCCCATATCAAGGCATAAAGAAGAAGAAGACGCATAAAAGGCGGATGATGGCATTTAGGAGTATAAGTGGCAACAATATATCACTAAAACTCAAAATTTGGGATTTTCCTTCACTTTTAGTCCTGGGAATAATGGGCATCAGGACAAACAGTGAATTAAAAAAAAACCTGGACACAGACCATAATTAGACCTGACAGGGGTTCTAACTCTTTGACTCTCTATCCAAAACAAAAAAGCAACGTTTAGGAGAAGGGAATCCAATCATGGAACCCTTATGTCTTTAAGGCTTACATTGCCTGGTACCACATCCTTATTAGTAGTCTCAATAGAAGCCAACCCTAACTAAACTTGTTGTAGGACTTTAACAGTATCACAATTGCATGTACAAAAAGTACAACATATTGTTAAAATAAATATTTACAAAAAAAAGTAGGTCAGATATGTTCATTATCTAGTACACAAGCATAGTGCCGAATCATACATCTAACAACTTGACATAGTCATATACAACATAAATAGCTTTTTGGCTTCACCAACATGTTTCACAGGTCAAAGCCTGCTTCTTCAGGAAGAGATAAAGCAACAGAGGCTCTGAAATTATAAGATAAAGTGTCAATGCCGTTGATCTAGATCAGTGTTTCTCAATTCCAGTCCTCAGGCCCCCCCAACAGGTCAGGTTTTCAGGATTTCCATTATTTTGCACAGGTGATTTGATCAGTTTCACTGCCTTAGTAATCACCACAGCCTTTTCATCTGAGGGAAATCCTGAAAACCTGACCTGTTGGGGGGGCCTGAGGACTTGAATTGAGAAACACTGATCTAGATATTAATGTACAATTTCCCTTTTGATAAATTTTCACACATGTATCATATTCTATACATCAATTCAGGTATTCGATAAAGTTGACTCCCACTTTAAAAAATAATTGTATATTTTTGACTTATGAATTTGTTAAAGCTTATTATAATGCTGCTAATTGTAATACATACTGTATTAAGAAAGATCTCTTTATTTTGATTTATTTTCTTCTGATCGCCTGTATTTCTTAGAGAGTAAAGTGGGAGCATCTTCATTTTGCTAGCGTGACCCAGATAATCATTTTGGGAACTGCTGAGTAAATCTTACATTTTTACACTCACTGAATCTGATTCATAATACAGCTATATTAGAAGAAAGAAGGGTGCTTATATCAAGTTTTTTTTATTTCATAAAATAACTACCGTACTTGCCTACATTGATGCTTACCAATTGGCCTACCATTCACCCAGAATAATAAAAAACGCCAATTCCTCTGCCTCTTCGAAATCCAGCTTGTACTTGTGGTAGCTCTCGGTTCACATGCTGCTGAAGCCTAGCTTGTAGAATTTTCAGCATAATCTTGCTTTAATTTGAACATTCTTTGGCGCTGCTTTCTTTGGTATCGGAATGTAAAAGGACCTCTTCCAGTCCTGTGGCCATTGTTGAGTTTTCCAAATCTGCTGTCATATTGAGTGCAGCACTTTAACAACACCATCTTTTAGGATATGAAATAACTCTAACTCTGCTAGCTTTGTCATGAGCAATTCTGTCATGTCCTTGCCATTTTTGCCTATTTTCGTGCCCATCTTTGCACAAAACTTTCCCTTGATATCTCCAATTTTCTTGAAAAGATCTCTAGTTTTTCCCATCCTGTTGTTTTCCTCTAATTCTTTGCAATGGTTGTTTAAGAAGGTATTTGTGTCTCTTTTCGCTATCCTCTTGAAGTCTGCATTCAGTTGGGTATATTTTCCCTTTTCTCCATTGCCTTTTGCTTTCCTTATTTGTTCAGCTATTTGTATGGCCTCAGATAGCGACTTTGCTTTCTTGCATTTCTTCTTCTTTGGGATAGTATTCATTGCTGCGTCTTGTACGATGTTACACACTTCCTTCCATAGTTCCTCAGGCACTTTGTCTATCAGATCTAATCCTTTCAATCTGCTTGTCACGTCCACTGAGTGTTTACAAGGGATCCGATTTAGATCATATCTGATCTGGTGTTTCCCACTTTCTTCAATTTAAGCCAGAATTTTGCCATAAAAAGTCCATGGTCTGAGCCAGTCAGCTCAAGGTCTTGTTTTGACTGACTGTATAGAGCTTCCCCATCTTTGGCTGCAGAGAATATAATTGATCTGATTTCTGTATTGACCATCCAGTGATGTCCGTGTATAGAGTCGCCTCTTTTGTTGTTGGAAAAGAGTGTTTGTTATTGCCAGTGTGTTCTCTTGACAAAACTCTATTTGCCTTTGTCCTGCTTCATTTTGTACCACAAGGCCATATTTACCTGTTATTCCGGACATGCCTTGACTTTGTATTCCAATATACCATTTTGAGGATATCTTTTTTTGGAGTTAGTTCTAAAAGGTGTTGTATATCTTCATAAAAGCTGTCAACGTCAGCTTCTTCAGCATCAGAGATTTTTGCATAAAATTGGATTATTGTGATGTTGAGTGGTTTGCCTTGGATACGGACTGAGATCATCCTGTCTTTTTTGGAATTGTACCCCAGTACTGCTTTTCTCACTCTTTTGTTGACTATAAGGGCTAACCAATTATTCTGAGAAATTCTTGTCCACAGTAGTAAATTTAGTAGTCATCTGAGTTGAATTTGACCATTCCATTCCATTTTAGTTCGCTAATTCCCAAGATATCAATATTCAATTTTGCCATCTCCTGCTTGACCACATCCAGCTTGCCCAGATTCATTGATCTTACATTCCAGGTTCCTATGCAGTATTCTCCTTTACAACATCAGACTTTCCTTTAACTCCTACCATTCACAGCTGAGAGTTCTTGCGGCTTTGGCCCAGCCATTTCATTAGCTCGAGAGCTACTTGAATATGCCCTCTTGCTCCTCCCCAGTAAGACATTGGACACCTTCTGGTCTGGGGGACTCCCTGTGTCATATATGTTAGCCTTCTGTTTCTGTTCATGAGGTTTTCTTGGCAAGGATACAGGAGTGGGTTGCCATTTCCTTCTCCAGTGGATCACGTTTTGTCAGAATTCTCTGCTGTGACCTGTCCATCTTGGCTGGGAGTACATGGCATAGCTCATAGCTTCACTGAATTACGCAAGCCCCTTCCCCACAGCAAGACACTGATCCATAAAGGGGCTCTTCTACTTACCATCTTTTAATTTATATTAAAAAGACTGAATAATGTCTACAACAAACAAGCATGGTGTACAATAATGATTTCTCATTTTGACTTCTTTACCTGCTGGCTTTTTAATATCTCTGAGCAAGTAGATAAATTGGATTCTTGGCTTATTTTGTGCACATATTTTGGGCTAAAACATCCTCTGAAATAGCCTTGAAATAAAGAACTTTTGATGGGATTAAAATGTTTGTTTTTCTGTATTCCGAAATACAAAATTAAATTGCAAGGCTACCAAAAAAGAAACATATGTAATGTGACAACACCTAATTAAAAAATAGCGCCCCTATTTGGGCATAAAACCTCTTAATAATTTCAGGTAGTGCAATCTATGCAATATACAGTGATGGTGCAACCTCCCAATACACACTTATAAACATGTAAAGAAAAATGTAATACAATATCACAGTAAATTTATCAGTCCATATCTTCAAATGTGCATAA
This sequence comes from Rana temporaria, assembly GCF_905171775.1. Lineage (NCBI taxonomy): Eukaryota > Metazoa > Chordata > Amphibia > Anura > Ranidae > Rana > Rana temporaria. The sequence goes on from NC_053495.1 coordinate 40,208,843, forward strand.
TTCCTCCTTGTGCATGCAAATATTATTTTATTGTCTCTTTTCAGTCTGGATGGATGGCTATAACACCAAAATCAACCCCCAGCACCTCCTGGCTTGCAAACCATGGGCTAGATTCAGATACAATTGCGCTTTTTTTACGGAGGAGCAGGGCAACGTTTTTGCCCTGCGCCCCCGCAAATTTACTGCGCTGCCCTTGATTCACGGAGCAGTAGCTCCGTAAATTGCGTGGGCGTGCCGGCAAAATGCCCGGCGTAAGCGCGCGCAATTTAAATGATCCCGTAGGGGGCGGGAATCATTTAAATTAGGCGCGTTCCCGCGCCGATCGTAGAGCGCATGCTCCGTCGGGAAACTTTCCCGACGTGCATTGCGGCAAATGACGTCGCAAGGACATCATTTGCTTCAAAGTGAACGTGAATGTCGCTGGACGCCATTCACGTTCACTTTGAAGCAAATGACTAAAGTTTCCCGACGGAGCATGCGCTCTACGATCACTTACGCAAACTACGTAAATTTGAAATTTCGCGACGCGGGAACGACGGGTATACGTAACATTGGCTGCCCCTGCTAATAGCCTTACGTGAAAAACGCCGTACGGAAACGACGTAAACTGCGTACGCAGGGCTCGCGTAACATTGTGAATCGGCGTTAGTATGCAATTTGCATACTATACGCTGAGCACAACGGGAATGCTACCTAGCGGCCATCGCAAGAATGCAGCCTAAGATATGCGGGCATAAGAGCCTTATGCCGCGCATATCTTAGGCTGCAGTCGGCGTAACGAGGTTCCTGAATCAGGAGCATTCGTTACGCCGGGGCAAGTAAGCAATTGCGCTGTGTAACTATGGTTACACAGGCGCAATTGCTTCTTGAATCCAGGCCCATGTGTCTGGCCACGCTCTCCTTTACTTCCTGTAAGACATCCATATATATATATCCTTGAGGGGTTTCCTGACCCTTAAGAAAGGGCAGGAAACAATCTCTTAACAGGAAGTCTTATCTGTTTGTAATAAGAACTCTATGGTAGCTACCAGGCATAAATGTAAACAACCTCGCAGACATTGTACAAAAGAACACTTCTCTACATTACCATCACAAATCATACCAATTATAAGTTTGATCATATTTTTTTTAGCCTTCACAAGTCCTGGCTTCTGAAACAACATGCAAACAAATGACCACTTCCAGATGAGCAAAAGCTCTATTAGTTAAACAAAGATGCTTGTTTCCAGTTTAAGTATTTTATCCTGGAATCCTTCAGACAAGATGAAACAACATTCTGTGCTTGTAAAGATCAATAGCTGATAACTTTGAAAAATGTAATCTGATAACAGATGAGAATTCTTGCCAAAATCTCTAACCCATAATAAAAAAAAACAAGTTTGACCAAGCTTTGAGGTAAGCCACCCAGGTTACTGTGTATAACTGAGATATCAGAACAGATTTGTTTTTCTGAATCATTGCAAAATGCTGCATAAGAATTTTTTATTCATTTTAATAAAATGTTGATACATTCATCAAATAATTTTGAAAGGAATACTCTTCAGTTGTGGTTTACGATATACCTTAAAGGATTCAACTGAAAGGTGATTTAAAGTTGAACTCTGGTCAGCTATATAAAAATTGTAATTAGTATCCCCCACCAGATATTCATAAATTACTGCTTGTTTGTAAAAGTTGGAATGCTTCTAATACAGCTATCATGTTTGCTGCAACATCAGTCTTGGAATGTGGTTGGGCACTTCAACATCATCAGGTACAATGCAGGATCAGTGAAGACCACTGGTCCTCATTTGTACATAATGATGTTGGCAAGGAGCCAGCATAATCAGGAGAGTAGTAATGGCTTTATTTGCCTATCTGGGAAGGCAGCATGACCAAGGAAATTGAAATGGCTTTGTGGGACCATTAAACCATCTTGGAAGTCAGCATAACCAGGAAAATAGAAATGGTTTTGTGGGGCCATTTGTCCATCCTGGAAGGCACCATGACCAGAAAAACAGAAATGGCTTTGTGGAACCATGTGTTCATCCTAGAAGGCAGCATGACCAGGAGAATTGAAATGACTTAGTGGGACCATTCGCCCATCTTAGAAGTCAACATGACCAAGGGAATTTGAATGACTTAGTGGGACCATTCTACCATTTTAGAAGTCAACATGACCAAGGAAATTGGAATGGTTTTGTGGGCCCATTCATCCATCCTTGAAGGCAGCATGACCAGAACAATAGTAATGGCTTTGTGGAACCCTTGTCCATTCTGGAGGGCAGCATTGTCAGGAGAATAGAAATTTCTTCGTGGGACCATTCATCCCTCTTGGAAGGCAGCATGACCAGGAGAACAGAAATGGTTTTGTGGGGCTATTTGTCCATCCTGGAAGCCAGCATGACCAGAAAAACAGAAATGGCTTTGTGGGACCATTTGTTCATCCTAGAAGGCAGCATGACCAGGGGAATTGAAATGTCTTTGTGGGACCATTCGCCCATCTTAGAAGTCAACATGACCAGGGGAACAGAAATGTTTTTGTGGCCCATTCATCCATCCTTGAAGGCAGCATGACCAGAACAATAGTAATGGCATTGTGGAACCCTTGTTCATGCTGGAGGGCAGCATTAACCTCCCTGGCGGTATGATTCTTTCAGAAAAAACATGCTGAAAGCGGTACCATTATTTGCAAGGAAATTTGGCGTTTTATATTGTAGGTCTGTAATTTTTATAAATAACTCACCTAAATCTGACCAAACAAGATTCTAATGACATTTTTCTTAAAAACAAAATTATAAATTATAATATAATAAATAATTATAAATAATTATAACAAATAATAATATAATTATAATAAAAATTATTCAATAATGTAATCAAATTAAAATCACTGAAATTTGCTCAGTTGCAGAATTGTTGCTGTCATTATTTTTTTTTTTTTTATGACGAATTTCCCCACAAATCGCTATCGCACAATTCTGCAAGTGATTATAATTTATTATCGCTGTTTTCTAGCTGATCTAAAACTATTTTTGACATAAAGGGACACTTTTGGTTGCTATGGACAATCTACAGTTTGCAGGGAGAAAGAAACGTTTTTATTATATAAAATGACATGCATGACACAGGACAGACCACTAGGGACAGGGGGGGTGTGTTTTTTTTACATACAGTACTGTAATCTATAAAATTACAGTATACTGTATGTAAGGTGTTTGTTTACGTTTTTGAATTTGGCGCCGTTCTCCGTCCCCGTGCGTCGTAACGTCGCAGGGAACGGAGATCGGCGTCACACGGAGGCACTATGTGAATCGAGCGAGGTCCCGCTCGCTCACACAGCGCGGTGGCATCGCTGGATCCAGGGACAAGGTAAGTAAAAAGTGCCTGTGGATCTAGCGAGGCAAGCCCGAGTCTGACTCGGGGTTACCGATCGTAGCAGGAAAATCTAACCCCAAGTCAGTCTCGGGAACACCGCCAGGCAGGTTAAAGGAGTAATTATTTTTTGTTGCTGATTTTCACATAAAGCAAGTATAAGTTTCACGTTACTTTGAAATATCTCTTTATCTCTAAAGAGTTTACCATGCAAAGTTTCCACAGCTCATAATAAGATATCTGAAGTAAAAACAATAACATACAGTATACAGTATATTGATATATTAATACGGTCCAGCTTCTTGATAGTGACAACAGAAGGATGGTTGTTGCTGTGGGTGTAGGCATGGCCACTTATAATCTCCATTTGATGGAAATGTGACAAGGAGAGCAGTTGGGAGATAACAACAGAGCTATACCACCCTATAACAGGGGTCTCCAAACTTTTCTAATCTAAGGGCCAGTTTTATGTCCTTCAGACTTTAGGGGGGCCGGACTGTGACCAGCAAGAGTGGAAATCTTCTTGGCATCAGTGTGAGTAAACATCAGAACTTTTGGTATTAGGTGGAGGAATAGTGTCCTATCATTGGGAGGAATAGTGCCCTATCATTGGGAGGAATAGTGTCCTATCATTGGGAGGAATAGTGCCTCATCATTGGTGTCATTGGGAGGGATAGTACCTCATTGTTGGTGTCAATGGAAGAAATGGTGCCCCATTGTTGATGACAGTTGGCAGAAAAGTGTCTTGCATAAGTAGGAGAAATGGTGTCCCAAGGACCTGATATAGGCAAGCAAAGGGCAACATCTGGCCCCCAAGCCGCAGTTTCTGCCCACACAGCTGCATCATTCATTCACAGAGTTCTCTGAATAATGATCTACAAGTCCTGTCTGCCAGTGTGGCTTTTAGTTTTCAATAACGTGCAAGGGTGCTACCGAGTGCCATTGTAGTTTATTGATTCTTCCATCTTTTCACTAACTGCCCATATGGAAGGTACTTACAGACAGCTATACTGTGAGTCTGCAGGAGCCTGGCATTGAGGGTGCAATGTTTTGCAGGCTCCTAAGAAAAAATAAATAAATTCACATTTTCTACAAAAAATATATATTTTTTTTCGTTTTAAAGCGGAAAAAAATCAGCAGCTACAAATACTGTAGCTGCTGACTTTTAATATTAGGACAATTACCTCTCCACGAATCCAGTGCTGCCACCACCATCTCGGATGAGGGGAACCAGCAATGAAGTTTTGCAGGTTTAACAGCCGGTTCCCTACTGTACATGTGTGAGGCACGCTGTGCTTTGTGAATGATCTCATGGCGGGGGAAGGAGGAGGAGGGCCAAAGTCAGCCAAAAGTGAGAGCGGGTACCTGTCAAAAACAGGTAACCACTCCCCCCCCCCCGGAAGGTGCCAAATATGAGGCCCCGTACTCACGACCAAACATGTCTGCTGAAACTGGTCCGCGGACCAGTTTCAGCAGACATGTTTGGCCGTGTGTAGGCCCGAGCGGACCATTTTCGGGCGGATCGGACAGGTTTCCAGCGGACAACTGTTTCCTGGACTTGCTTTAAAACAGTCCGCTGGAAACCTGTCCGCCCGGACATGTACGGTCGTCTGTACAGACCTACCGTACATGTCCTGCCGCCCGGCATCCCTCGCATGCGTCGAATGACTTTGACGCATGCGTGGAAGCCTTTTAAAGGCAGGCGACACCGCGGACACGCCCCGCGTATTGTTTACGCGCGGACCTCTGTTCGATGGTGTGTATGGCCATCGAACACAAGTCCCCGGGCAGTCCCCGGGAAGACATGTCCGATGAAAACGGTCCGCGGACCGGTTTCATCGGACATGTTTGATCGTGAGTACTCGGCCTGACAGTGGACGGGGGAGGGGAGGCAAGTAAGTGGAGCTTCACCTTTTGGGTGGAGCTCTGCTTTAAAGGCGGAAGCATGAATGAAAAATAAGTGATTGCTCACTCTGCTGGCTAAACTGAAATCATTGTATGCAATACAAATATATATTACCGGTATATGGAAAAACAAGTATGTAAAAAAATGACAGACAATACCTTAGGCAAACTTTGCTCTATAAAATTGTATTAACTTTTCTTGTCAAAATATCTTTATTATGTGATTCAGACAAAATTGTACAAGTAACACATAACAAAGACATTACATAGGGGAGAAACTCCGTTGCACTTATACAGTAGTATATTGATCCAATGAGGATTCAATTAATACAATATTTAATACAATTTTTAGTTACTGTCGACTACACATAGGCAGGAAGCTGTAAAGCGATTCTTAATACAATAACTTCTTGTATCAATAAATTCCTAAATTAGAATTTCAGTTAGTACAAATAACTATCTAGCTAATAATGAGAGTTTCGAAAACATAGTAGTGAATCCAAAATAAAAAGAAGTAAAAAGAAAAACCGAGAAAAATAGAAAGGAGAAGGGGTTAAAATAAAGGAGTCTGCAGGACTAGGCCGAGATCCACTGCCACCTACTAAAAAGCATAATAAGTATTCACAATGCTTAGGCTACCATGCCATAAGTACTTTGTTATTAAAGGATATTGGCATTGCATATGTAATCCAAGGTTTCCATATTCTCTCAAACTCGGTGATTGTGTCCGTTTCTATAGCTGTAATTGTAGCATAGGTCAGGGGTGTCCAAACTTTTTCAAAGTGGGCCAGATTTGATGAAGTGAACATGCATGGGGGCCGGCTATTTTGCCTGACATTCTTTGAACCATTAAAATTTGGTCTAAGTGTGTTCGTCCGAGCACTAATACACTGCCCAACAAGACTTCTTTAGCCTTTGTGGCTATGTGTGGTGAAGAGATGAGCTTGGGCGTGTTATTTGGATATACTGTGTATATTTATTTTGTGGCTCCAACGAATCCCAGAGCACTGCTCAGGACTAAGGATGAGCTTGGGCGTGTTACTTGGATATACCGTATTTATCGGCGTATAACACCCACAGGCTTACCATTGCCATGAGTGCCGCCTCACACGTGCCATAAATGCAGCCTTACACGTGCCATCAGTGCAGTCTCACACATGCCATAAGTGCAGCCTCACACATGCCATCAGTGCAGCCTCACACGTGCCATCAGTGCAGCCTGATTGATGCCCATTTGCAGCTTCGGAGGGCAGAGGGAGGGAGGCAAGAGGAGTGCCGACAGATTACAACCAGGAGAATCTCTTGTTTACTCTGTGGCTTCTTTAATACAAAGTCCCGCCTCCTATGATAGACAGAACAGTCGTCCAATGGCATCCCAGAAGACGAGACTTCCGATACAGACGCTACTGAGTAAGCAGCAGATTCTCTTCATGTATTCTGACGGCGCTCGTCCTGTCCCCTCCAAGGCAGCGCCGATAAATATGGTGTATATCTTTTGTGGCCCTGGGGGCCACAAACAATATATATCCAAATCCCCAGGGGGGGCATATTAAATCAACAGGGGGGCCGCATTTAGCCCGCGGGCCGGACTTTGGACATGCCTGGCATAGGTCATAGAATTATTCATCCTTTCTTTAACTTCATTTACTATCAGATTAGGAGATTTCCAGGCCTTTGCTAATGTCTGCTTTGCTGCTGTGAAGAGATCCAATAGCAGTTTAAATTGCTTATGTGTTATATTACCAGGTTTCAAGTTGAGCAATGCTGTTTTGAGGTCTAAAGGAATTTTCTTTTTAGTCAAACTGCTTGCAATTTTGAAAATTTCCATCCAAAATGTCAGCGCCTTCGGACACGACCACCAAATATGATGATATGTACCTGTATCAGAACAACCCCTTAAACACTGCGCAGAATAATTTTGCACATATTTTGCTACCCTAGCCGGTACAAAGTAACATCTAATTATTACTTTTATAATTTGCCTCCATCGTGAGTACGTTTGGGGAGGCTGTTTTTCTGTTATACCATATTTGATTCCAATCAGAGGCATCTAGTTTCTAGATTCTGGATCCTCCTCCCATTTTCGGACATAGGATAGTTTATCCATGTTGAATTGTATTAGAGACTGAGGCCCAGATTCTCATACATTTACGTTGCTCCTGGGCAGCGTAACGTATGTGATTTACGTTACACCGCCGCAGGTTTACAGCCTGATTCTCAGAACACTTACCTGTAAACTTGCGGCGGTGTATCGTTAAATCGCTCTGCGCAAGCCCGCCCAATTCAAATGGGGCGGGCACCATTTAAATTAGGCGCGCTCCCGCGCCGAGCGTACTGTGCATACTCCGTCGGGTAAATTACCCGACGTGCATTGCGCTAAATGACGTCGCCCCGACGTCATTTGCTTAGACGTTTACGTAAATGGCGTCCAGCGCCATTTACGGACGTCTTACGCAAACGACGTAATTTTTTTTAAATTTGACGCGGGAACGACGGCCATACTTAACATTGGTTGCCCCTCCTAATAGCAGGGGCAACCTTACGCGTCGCGTACGCTACGGAAACGATGTAAATTCTCATGTTTGGGAATCTCGCGTAATTACCTCATTTGCATAGACGACGGGGAAAACGACAATGCGACACCTAGCGGCGGGAAAAAAAATTGCTTTTAAGATCTGACAGCGTAAGAGCCTTACGCCTGTCAGATCTAATGGGTATCTATGCGTAACTGATTCTAAGAATCAGTCGCATAGATACCCGGGGCCAGATGAGGAGTTACGACGGCGCAAATGGTGTTGCGCCGTCGTAACGCCTTTGAGAATCTGGGCCTGAGAATATAAAGCAGATATTATACCCCTAGCATGTGGATCTTTTTTACAAATATCTTCGAAATTAAACAGATGGGTTAACAAAGGTGAAGAATTTATTAGAGGAGTAAAAAAGTTTTTTCTTTGAGGGTATCTGAATAATTCCGTTTGCGGTGATACAGCTCTCATATATTTACTTCATGTGTATTAGGGTTGTCCCGATACTGATACTATTATAGGTATCGGGACCGATACTGAGCATTTGCGTGAGTACTTGTACTGGCGCAAATGCTCCCGATGCTTCTGCCGATACTTTTTTTTTTAAGGTGACGAGCAGGCTGAGAGGGGGCGGAGAGCGGGAGTCTGAGAAGGGGCTGAGAGTGGGCTGAGAGCGGGCGGAGAGTGGGCAGTGAGCAGGAGCCCCAGCAAGATCCCCACCGCAGAGCGCAGCTCCATCATCCGATACTCCTCCATCCTCCCCACAGACACCTGTCATCCCCGGACAGTACAGTACATCCCCAGACATACTGCCAGTACAGAGCAAGGAGGTGCGGGGCCACACAGACTGGAGAACTCCCGAATGTCAGAGGAGCGGGGCGTGTCTGAAAGAGGGAAATCCCGGCCAGCCAATTGGATGGACGAGAGGTACGCACTCACCAATTAGAAGTGTGGGCTGGGCACGTGGGCGTGTCTGTGGGCGGGTAAGTCACGGAACATGCTGCAAGGCATGTCCAGAACTACATTTCCCGTCATCCTCGTAGACATACGACGTCACGGCTGCCCAATGAGGGGACATTTTTTTTGCGATTTGGCACTGCGCCGCTTTAACTGACAATTGTGCGGTCGTGCAACGTGGCTCCCAAACAAAAGTGCTGCCTATCAGTGCCATCTAACAGTGCCAGCCACCTATCAGTGCCCATAACTGCCGCCTATCAGTGCCAGCCACCTGTCAGTGCCCATAACTGCCGCCTATCAGTGCCACCTGTCAGTGCCAGTGCTCATAGGTGCCACCTATCAGTGCCCATCAGTCGGTGCCACCTATCAGTGCCCATCAGTCGAACTAACACTTGGCATTAAAAAAAGTATCGGTAATCGGTATCGGCGAGTACATGAAAAAAAGTATCGGTACTTGTACTCGGTCCTAAAAAAGTGGTATCGGAAAAACCCTAATGTGTATATTTAGCTGTCTGCCTGAGGATCTGCTTTTAAGCCGCTACCTTTATCCTCTCTACATGCAACTGAACATTTTTAAAATATAAATTTCTACCTTGGTAAGATTTAAAGTAATTTATTTAACATGTTTGAATATGTTTCTTAAAAAAAAAAAACAACAGGACTTCATTGTGTGTCATTTTTTAAATAAAGTCCTGTTATAAATTATTAAAAGTAATATTCAATTTCACATCAGAATAATATTTATTTGGAGATCTGAATGTTCACATGTAGCGATTCCACACTCCCTCTACATATTTATTGTGTGAAGAAATTCCGTAGACCTCAAGGTAGAACAAATTCATCATCTGCGTATGGAGGATGTTCTGAAACACTGCCAAATGCGAGTGTCTGTAAATCCGTGTGTCTCAGCCTTGTGTCAGGCTCCCTTTCTGGCACAGCCTATTTCCATGAACTATTATATGACATGCTTTGGGAAATGCCTGTTTACTTAACTATGTTATCAACTCACAAAGGAAAGTTCAGATAAAGAAAATAAGAATTTTTATTTTTAATTCCCCTGAATCTAATAGAGAATTGCGGTATACATACCGTAGCTCAGTTTAAAAATAAAATCCTGCTTTGGTATTTTTCTATAAACTTGTATTTCTGGAGTAGAAATTTTTAATACACTAATGCCGTGTACACTAAAGTCCGATGTGAGCTTTTGGTCAGAAATTACGACATTGAGTAAGCTCCAACAAAATGTTTCTGTCGGAATTTCCGCCAAGAAAAATTTGAGAGCTGGTTCTCAAATTTTCTGACGGGAAAAGTTCTTGTCGGAAATTTCGATCATCTGTGATCATCTGTATGCAATTCCGACATAGAAAAATTCTACGCATGCTCGGAATCAAGTCGACGTATGCTCGGAAGCATTGAACTTAATTTTTCTCAGTTCGTTGTAGTGTTGTACGTCACCACGTTCTTGGCGTTCAAAATTTGGTGTGGCGGTGTGTATGCAAGACGGTTTTCTTGTCAGAATTTCCAATCGTGTGTTTGGGGCATTAGGGTCCAACTTCAGGAGGGTGGGAAGTCTTCACTTAAATTGTCATGAGGAGGCCAGCAGGTGCATGGTTTACTTTGCCTGCTCCTTCCACAGTTTCCCCTGATGCCTATTGCTAACCTGCTGCTGTTGCCTTCTCTGCTGTGAGCTATCTTGGTTTCAGACTTCCATGCTGAAATTGTGTGTTAACATTTCCTCCATTAATGCCCTCATGTGAACTGAGCATGTAAGGAAACAGGGCCAAGAAAACTAATGCTGTTAGCCTTTGATGTACCCTTCTCTCTTTAAAAGAGTCTACACTTTGTTGTTAGTTCTAGTGAACCGTTGGCTTGTGGATTACACTTTTGTTAGCTGTCTTGGATTGCCAAGGCTACTGACTTTGTTTATCATGATCTCTTTTAAATTTGCTTAGCCTAACGTTGCTATGGCTTCTTATCTTGACTTTTCTGATGGTGCAACCCCTTGTAAGGAACCCTGCCACAATCCCAAGCATGTTCTTGCCTCTGACTGTGGTAAGAATGTCCAGCCACTTTGACTCCTACTAATCCACAACTAAAGTAATGTTTACTATACATGCTAGTTTATACAAAAATGTCTGCAATTATGAAGTCAGATGGCCATTTTGTGAGAGTCCTAATAGAAGGTAGTGCTCTTTCTGGATGTAGGCAGTAAAGAAGTGTGATGCCGCGTACACACGATGATTTTTCGGCATGAAAAAAAACGATGTTTTTCGGCATTTAGGAAAAACAAAGTTTTTTCCAACTTCATCATTAAAACGATGTTGCCCACACACCATCGTTTTAAAAAAATGCTCTAGCAAAGCGCGGTGACGTACAACACGTACTACGGCACTATAAAGGGGAAGTTCAATGCTGATGACGCCACCCTTTGGGCTGCTTTAGCTGATTCCGTGTTAGTAAAAGACGATTTGCGCTTTTCTGTCTGTTACAGCATAATGAATGTGCTTACTCCATTATGAACGGTAGTTTTACCAGAACGAGCGCTCCCGTCTCATACTGTAACTTGCTTCTAAGAATGCGCAGGTTTTTAAACGTCGTTTTAGCCCACACACGATCATTTTTTACAACCCGAAAAATTTACATAGTTTAAAACGTCCTTAAAAAATGCAGCATGTTCGAAAAAAAATGTTTTTGTTTTTCAGAAGCCGAAAAATTATGTGAAGCCCACACACGGTCATTTTAAATGACATTTCTTTAAAACAATGTTTTTTTCATGCCGAAAAATGATCGTGTGTACGCGACATTACGCCATCAGTGTGCTTTAGTGCATTTTTCATAAGATTATTTGTAAGGGTGGCTTGCTGATGCTTGAGCACACCCAGTGTAATGTCCACTTGACTCACACCATGGCTGAATGTATGAAGCAATACCACTGCCCTATGCTCCAACCCACATCATCACTGCTGTCAAAAAAGTCCATCCACACCAGCAGGCAATAAAAAACTAGCACAGGGAAGTCATATGTTTAGCAGTACAATCTGTGGAGGAGGGTGGTCAGCACCAAATTAAAAGACAAATTCAGTAACTGTCCTCTTCACTCCTCCCAAGACCCCCCGATCAGACCAGATTCCTCATAACTTACCCCCATAATCACATCCAGGACTTCTGAAAATCCTCTCCCACCCTATGAAACTTCCTATCCCAACTTGTTACATAGTTACATAGTTAGTCAGGTTGAAAAAAGATGTTAATGTTAATTCTACACATGTCTATAGTAAACTGTCCCTTTGATGAGAAAGTTTGGGGACCCCTGCTTTAGATTTTAATCTATTATGAGCAGGGACCTCCTAGTTTTCTTGTCTTTAATTATAATATTATAATTCTGGTTTTATATAGAGCCAACAGTTTATGCAGTGCTTTACAATAAAATGGGGGACAGTACAATTGCAATACAGTTCAATACAGAAGGAATAAAAGGGCCCTGCTCATGGAGCTTACAATCTAAAGGGAGGAGGAGGTGGTACAAAAGATAAAGGCTGAAGGGGGTGACTCAAGTATAGTTCTTAGGTGGAGGTGGGGTAGGCTTCCCTGAATACGTGAGTTTTCAAGGATCGCCTAAAAGCGGACAGGGTAGAAGCTGACTGGACATACTAGTGCATGGAGTTCCAGAGGATGGGAAAGGCTCTGGAGAAGTCCTGCAGGCGAGCATGAGAGGATGTAATAAGGGAGCTGGAAAGCAGGAGGTCTTGGGAGGAGCAGAGAGGACGATTTGGGTGATATCTGCAGATGAGGTTGGTGATGTAGCTGGGGGCAATATTGTGGATGACTTTGTATGTTGTGGGTAGTATTTTCAATTGTATACGTGGGGTTAGGGGAAGCAAGTGAAGGGATTGGCAGAGGGGCAGTAGTCACCGATCGGTTAGTAAGGTGTATTAGTCTGGTGGGAGCATCCATGATAGCCTGTGTAAAGGTAGACCAGGGAGGAGTGAGTTGCAGTAGTCAAGGCGGGAAATAACCACGGAGTGAATAAGTTGTTTTGTGGTGTGGTTATTTAGGAAGGGGGGAATTCTGGAAATGTTGCAGAGGTTAAGGCAGCAAGATTTAGCCAGTGATTGGATGTGGGGGCTGAAAGAGAGGTCAGAGTCTAGGATTACATCCAGCACCCTGGCATGCCTGGAGGGACCAATAGTTGCATTGATCTCAATGGTAAAATCATGGGAAGGGGATCGGGGAGGAGGAAATATTACAAGCGCGGTTTTAGAAAGATTGAGTTTGAGGTAGTGGTGTGACATCCATACTGATATGTCGCTCAGTAATACTGTAATGCATGAGGAGATTGAGGCAATGAGTTGAGGAGTCAAGAGACAGATCTGGGTGTCGTCAACACAGAGGTGGTATTGGAAGGCATGGGAGGTTATCAACTGGCCCAGGGAAGAGGTATAGAGAATGAATAGGAGGGTCCCAAGGAGAGAGCCTTGGGGTACACCAACAGAAAAAAGAAGCGGAGCAGAGGAGATGTTGTTGTATGTGACACTGAAAGTGTGCTGATTTAGGTAGGAGGAGAACCAGGAAATAGCAGAACTATAAATATATTGTAATTGTACTGTCTCCCTTGATTTTGTAAAGTGATGTGAATTATCCAGAATTATATTATATTACTAATAGTAAGTATTTACATTTTCTGGCACCACTGCAGATTACACAGATGACCGCGACAGTAGCCTTGTCTGTACATGTCTTTGCTTTAAAGTAGGGCTGTTACTGATTACAATTTTCATGTTCGGTGTCAAACTCAATTTCATCGTGGGCCGCATCAGCATTATGATTGCCCTCAAAAGGGCCGGTTGTATCTGTAAGATTAGATGTCCAGCGCATCCCCTCCTGTTTACATTAGATGTCAAGGGCCACCTCACCATCAGAAGTTAAATCCCCTACTCTCCCTTACATCACGGTGCACCCCCCCTTTCCTTATGCTGCTGCTGGGAAGAAGCTGAATGCATTGCTTGAAAGCAGAAAGTAAGGGTCTGGATTAGGAACAGATGAGGGCTGGAGCTCTCCTGCAGTTGCAGGAGAGGTGCGAGGGCCACATGAGATACTATATATATATACTATATACAATCACCCGACACTAATTAGTTTCCACAATCCATGACTTAACTTCACTGTTCACACAAATACGTTTTAAATTCAAATTCTAGAACTGACGCAAGTAATTTTTTCTTATTAAACTTTAAGAAAAAATTAGAAAGTTAGTTTAACTTTAATTATAAAACTTATCAAGTATATTGACTGTCAGTCACTTTATAGTAGGCAAGTAGGCATCACTTTAGCCAGTCACGCAGACATACCAGAGTGTTTACATTTTCTGGAAGCAGACATGATCGCATTTTATTGACAATATACCCTGAAGAACTGAACAGTCTTTTGCAGGGAACAAATGTTGCCGATACACAAGGAATTGTCTGCACAAAACTGCTTAGGACAAGAAAACGATGGTTATTTTTGCCCCCTTCCCCTGATGGAGCCTGATGCATCCTCCTGCTTCACAGATGCAAAGGTACCTCAATTAAATGGGTGCAGTTTGCTCGCATCCAGCAGGGTAAGTCTCACTGTCCAGGCTGTCCGGTGACATCAAGAATTTTGATCGATCAAAAAAATTTAAGATTAATCGAGGAATTAATCTTTATTTCCCCAGCCCTACTTTAAAGCATTTAAGGGAGATCTTACTGCCAGGTTTCTGGATAGCTGCAAATCCAATGTAGGTGAAGTTGCTGCTCAAGTAAAGTAAAATATTTATGAGACACCGAGCTTTGTACTGGGGCAACACATTGTCAATAAGATCAGAACAAAACTAATGAAAGACTATTGGTGAATTTTATAAGACCACACCACCCCTTGCCCTAGGTGATATTAACTACTCCTCGATTAGCTGGTCATTTGATATGTGTAGATCACATACAACTAAAAGCAACAAAGAAGTTCTCACCCACTTGTTGGGTTCATGCCAACCATCTGCAAGAAAGACAGCAAGCAAATTACCTTTGACTTGATTTATCCAGAACCTTCATTTAGATGATGAAAAACATTCTATAAATACAACATTCATTTTGATTCATAATTACACCATCCCAAAAGTATTAAAGTCTTTCAGTAACCACAAGCCCTCAGCCACATCAGGCTTGGTCTCATTATCACAGCAGAGCTTCTTTGCTGGCAGCCTGCGAAAAGTGCTTGTAAAGGAAACGCAAGCTGAGTATACAAGCAATTCTACACTACCATTTGGCTATTTTTGACAGCAAGAAGATTAACCACAATTATTAAGAAAAAGCTGAAGTTTCTGTAGTATTGGTGTCAGATTACCACATCATTGGGGTTGGGCTACTGAGATGTTTCAAGTGGTTAGTTATTTGAAATATAAACATGCACAGCTTAATGTGGTTGTTTTAATTCCTTAAAATCATTTAGTTACCCATGTGGACACATGATTAAACACATACAAACCACGAGATTATAGTATTCCTAGTTTTCCATTAATAAGATTATCTTGTAAGTAAACTTTGACTAAAACTAAAGGAAACGTTGTTAAATTATTAGGGGCATGACTTTGGTCAAAGTGAAGACTACATACAGTGGGGTAGATTCAGATAGATTAGCGGATCTTTAGATCCGCATAATCTATCTGATTTACGATCCGCCGGCGCAAGTTTTTGAGGCTAGTGCTGTATTCAGAAAGCACTTACCTCAAAACTTGCGGCTGCGTATCGTAAATCCCCCGGCAGAATTCAAATTCCGCGGCTAGGGGGCGTCTACAATTTAAATCAGGCGCGTCCCCACGCCGATCCAACAGCTCATGCGCCGTCCGCAATTTTTTCTAGCGTGCATTGCTCCAAATGACGTTGCTAGGACGTCATTGGTTTCGGCGTGAGTGTAACTTGCGTCCGGCCGTATTCTGAATCGACGTGCGCAAACTACGTAAAAATTCAAAACTTGGCGCGGGAACGACGGCCATACTTAACATAGGATACCCCTCACATAGCAGGGGTAACTATTCACCGGAAAAAGCCGAACGCAAGAGACGTAAAAAAAAAGCGACGGGCGGGCGTTCCTTTCTGAATCGGCGGAACTCCTCATTTGCATATTCATCGCGTACAAAAAACGAAATGCCACCTAGCGGCCAGCGGGAGATTGCAGCCTAAGATCCGACGGTGTGGGGGCGTGGCCAGGCAGCAGATGTAGACGGACGTGTGTTCAGAGAGCTCCGCCGAATCTCCGCTACATTATCCTGGGAACTCACTTATTTGCCGCTGAACTTTGCTCCACGATCGCCAGAAGGTCCCCCGTCACTACCCTGAGCCTGCCTTCACTGATTTGTCCCACGATGTCGGCTCCGAAGAAGCAAAACCAGCCCCGGCCTACGGATCTCGTGGCGCAAGATGGCGCCGCGGAACAGCGTACGGCCAGGGATAGACACAGAGCAGGGGCGGAAAAACTATTCTCCAGGGTACTCATCTCGGATGCAGTCCCTTCGGTCAGCACTCCTGAACGCATGCCCCAGGATGGCTTGGAGGCGGATGACACCGTCCCGCTGGAGGATCCGACCGGACCTACCTTCCCCTGGGACGCAGTGAGTACTCCAGAAGGGGCCCCTGATAGGCCTAAGGCCCGAACGAGTCCTACTGCGGATGCAGAGCCCACACTAAGGGACATTTTTGCGGTGGTCACCTCAAATAACCTATCTATAACAGCGCTCTCTGCTGAGCTTAAGGGACTTAAGACAGAGATCACATTCTTGCGGCAGGATAACCAGAAGCTTAGGGAGAGAACAGCAGCCATAGAGGGGCGGGTGAGCTCTATAGAGGACGACATGGCGCCCATGCAACGTGACCTAACCTACAACAGCCATCTGCTAGCTCAACATTCCTCACGTTTAGAAGATTTAGAAAACAGAATGAGGAGGTCTAACGTGAGGGCGATAGGGTTCCCTGAGAAGATTGAGGGCAAGAACCCGGTGGACTTTATTGAGCAGTGGTTATGTCAGGCCTTTGGCAAGGAGGCCTTCTCCCCCATGTTTACGGTGGAACGGGCTCATAGAGTCCCCGCTAGGCCTCCCGCCCCAGGGGCCCCCCCTCGGCCTTTTCTCTTCAAGCTCCTTAATTACAAGGACAGGGATGCGGTGCTGCGCCTGGCCAGAATGAACCCGGATGCACTAAAAATTGACAACACCAAAGTTTCGATGTTCCCGGACTTTTCGGCTGATCTGCAGAAGCAACGAGCTAAATTTATGGATGTCAAGCGCAGGCTCCGAGACCTGGACCTGAAGTACGCTATGCTATACCCTGCCCGCCTATGACTGGAAGTGCATGGAGCCGTTCAATTCTTCGATTCCCCCTCAGCGGCTGCACAGTGGCTAGATAGGGAAGAACACTCGCTACGTGAGGTCCGAAATAGGCGACAGGCTCATATGTGAAGCTGAGTTCACTTGATCCGTGACATGGATATATGTTCCAAGGTACTTTCTCAAGGTGGATCACTCTGTTGCCATGTTGGCATCTTTGGATCTACTACGGTCTATTTACCGCTGTTGCACGAGAAGTATTTAAGACACTGAGGTGCGCTTCCACTGTTGCCCCCACGATGGCCCAGTATTGGCCTAGAGCAGATTATTGCTCTGCTCGTTTGACCATGTTGGTCAGTTCTTGTTACCACAACTTTGATAAAGCTACCACCTGTCCGATAATGCCTGCATCTCTTATTTTTTATTATCATAATTTTTTTTTTGCCCTACTGTCCTTTTTGTTTTTGTCTCTAATACCATCTCAGCTCACCGAACGTATCAGAAGATTTGAACTAATACAAGCCCGGCAACGTGAAATGTGGCCCATTGGAATTCCTTGCCTGCTCTACCCTCAAGATCTACCTCCTCGAACTGTCTACTTATTGCTCCTATTATTTGGGTATTTATGCTCTGTAATATCCTGGTTTAACCTCAGATTTTTTTTTTTTCTTATGGCTAAGGTAACTAGATTCCTGTCCTGGAACGTTAGGGGATTGGGGAGCCCAGTTAAGCGTTTAGCGGTGACACGTACGATTAAACGGCTCGGGGCAGACGTGGTCTGCCTGCAGGAGACTCATTTCTCCCCGACCTCTACACCACAGTTCGTGGCTCGACAGTTCTGTCACCAGTACCACGCCACCGGTTCAGTGTACTCGAGAGGAGTGAGCATCCTTATTAAGCGGGATACACAGTTTTCGCCTTTGGATGTTAAAACCGACCCGGAGGGCCGTTTTGTATTTATTTTGTGCTCCCTTTATGGGACTAAGTGTATATTAGCTGGTTTGTATATTCCCCCCCCGTACTCATCTAGCATACTTAAGGTGCTGGCTGACTATGTGGCCAAATATCCAGGGGTACCTGCAATGGTCCTGGGGGACTTTAACAATTACTTAGATTACACGAAGGATAAACTGGCCTCACGTCTTGCTGGGCTGGGGGGGGGACCTACGGGCCCTACTCCCTTTGCCCGCCTTCTGATAGAGATGGGCCTTACTGACGTCTGGAGGGTGCGTAACCCGGAAGCAAAAGTATATTCATGCCAATCGGCATCGGTTGGGGGCTTGTCGAGAATTGATATGGTACTTGGTACTAACACGATGTTGCCCTTGGTCCTGTCCTCCCAATATCATCCCAGGCAAATTTCCGATCATTCCCCGATCACAGTAGACGTTCAATTAGGGGCCGTCAGGGGAAATTGTCTATGGAAACTTAATCCCTTTTGGCTGTCTCTCATACCGGACCCTGATCCAATCCCGGCATTGTTGAAGGAGTTTTTTATTCATAATATGGACTCTGCGGGACTGGGTACGGTGTGGGAGGCGGCCAAGGCATTTTTACGTGGCCAATTTATTAGGGTCATTTCCCAGATCAAAACTAAAACCAAAGAATGGGAAAAGTTCGTGTTAACTGAAGCCCAAAGGCTGGAAGCCGCCTATATAGAGAATCCTAATGATTCTACTAAGAGATCCTGGTTGGCTTCCCAGTCATTGTTAGAGCAGCTCTCCCTACAACTGGCAGAAAACAAAAGGTTCTTTTTACAGCAATCACACTTTGAAGAAGGGGAGAACACAGGGCACATGCTGGCGATGCTGGCCAAGTCTCAGCAGCCCACCTCACATATATTGGCAATTCAGGACGCTAGGGGGAACACGTGTTACTCCACCCGTTCTATCCTAGACACGTTTTCCAATTTTTTTCAGGATGTATATACTTCTAAGGTACAGCCTACCCAGGAGGAGCTTTCTTCCTTTCTGGACAGGTATCCCATTCCTAAGTTGTCCCCATCCGACGCGGCGCTCTTGAACGCCCCGTTGACTGAGGATGAACTATTGGAAGCCTTGGCACATGCACAAAACGGCAAGGCACCGGGAGCGGATGGTTTGCCTGCTGAGGTTTTTAAGAGATATTCAGTACAGCTCCTACCAATGCTCCTGAAAGTCTATAACTGTGCCCTTGAAACTGGTGTGCTCCCCCCCTCTATGAGTGAGGCTATCATAGTGGTGATATTGAAGCCTGGCAAGGATGCAATGTCACCGGATGCATATAGGCCGATCTCCTTATTAACGTTCGATATTAAACTACTTGCAAGGGTTCTCGCTAACAGATTGTCCAAGTGCATCCAACAGGTGGTGCACAGGGATCAATCGGGATTCATCCCAACCAGGTCTACTGCCCAGAATCTGCGCAGACTGTTTCTCAATTTGCAGGTGCCAGTTGACAATCCCGGAGATCGGGCCATTTTTTCGCTGGACGCAGCTAAAGCGTTTGATAGCGTTGAGTGGCCCTATCTCTGGGAGGTCCTGGAGAGATTTGGAGTGGGTAGTACATTTATTAAATGGGTTCAACTATTGTATAGCGCCCCAATGGCCAGGATGCGGGTAAATGGCGAGCTTTCCGAACCATTTCGACTTTTTCGAGGCACGCGGCAGGGGTGCCCTCTTTCACCCCTGCTGTTTGCCTTGGCCCTAGAACCACTGGCCATACATATTAGAGCCACACGAGATATAGTAGGCTTTCGCAGAGGACCCAGGCAGGACATAGTCTCCTTATACGCGGATGATACCCTAATATATCTTGGGGACATGGATGCCTCCCTGAGCAAGGTGATGTCCCTGATTGCCGCCTTCGGGCAGTTGTCAGGGTTTAGTATAAATTGGAATAAGTCGGTGCTTCTACCGCTTGACCCCCTGACACATCGGTTACCTGAGTGTGCTAGAGATATACAAGTAGTGGAGGAATTCAAATATCTAGGCATCCAGGTTACGGCTGACCCGAACCAATATCTCCAGCTTAATTTGGCCCCACTCTTACGAAAGTTTCGGGCAAAGTGCTCGGCCTGGCTTAAGTTACCTCTTTCAGTTACAGGAAGGACTAACTTGGTCAAGATGATTTGGGCCCCGCAGCTGCTTTACATATTTCATAACGCCCCGATATGGATCCCCCATATGTGGTTTGCTCAAATTGATGCCCAATTCAGGAGTCTGATATGGGGCAACAAGGTGGCTCGCATCGGTCTCTCCTCCTTACAGCTAGCCAAGGATCAGGGTGGTATGGCGGTTCCGCACGCTAGATATTACTTTGTGGCCTCGCAGCTTCAGCACCTTGGGGGCTGGGGTGGCGAGGACACAGAAGATCCTATCCGCTTGTTGGTGACGCCTTGTGGCTCGGAGCTGACCGCGCTTTCTCATCTAGAGGCAGGACTTGTGCACATCTCGAGCTCGTTGCCCACTGTTAAGCTATTGAATTCGGTATGGAAGTACACCAGGACGTTGCTACGCATAACAGGCATATGTTCATTTACACCTATATGGAACAACAAATACTTGACTGAACTCTTTAAACTTAAGGACTTTCGGTCTTGGGAGATGGCAGGCATACGATACATTCCACAGCTATATAGAGGAACAATTTTTAAATCATTTACAGATCTTAGAGAGGAATTTGCACTAGATAGGTCCCAATTCTATCGTTATCTACAACTGAGGCATGCGATACAAGCTGAAACTAGGCTCTCACAACTTAGACTTTCAACTCACCCCTTAATGGCAGAGGTATTTATGAACAAGGACAGGAAGGGTATGATCTCTAATGTGTATAAGATATTGCTTGACTGCACACATGACGCCTCCTCCCTACCGTGTAGGAGGGGTTGGGAGAGGGATTTAGGTCCAATAGACGGAGAAACTTGGGAGCTGTGCCTTACCTCAGCTCCATTGGTATCTGTATCGGCGTCTCGCAGACTTTCTCATTTGTTTATGCTTCATAGGGTGTACAGGACCCCAGTACGCTTGCATAGATGGGGGTGTCGGGACTCTCCCCTTTGTCCAAAATGTAGTGCACAAGAAGGGGATTTGCTACATATGCTGTGGAAATGTCCAAAACTGTTCCGTTATTGGAGCTTTGTTGTTACCACCATTTCCCAGGCATATCAAGTGCCAATCCCGCAAGATCCGATTATATGTTTGCTCGGTGCTCTGGAGATTCCATCGCTCTCGCCTAATGGCCACACTGCAATACTCCGCCTGCTATACATAGCTAGAACGGCTATTGCGAGGCTCTGGATATCTCCTAGGGTACCGACAAACAAGCAATGGACGGATGATGTTAATAGATTGCTGATCAGGGAAAAAATTACCTACCAACATAGAAATGCGTCACGGAAATTTTATTCTATGTGGCAACCCTGGCTCAATGTGCCGGGACTAGGGCCCCCACAACTTATCATGGATAGATTGTTGATGGGCTGATCCCTTACCGCACTGAACCTCTGGGAACCTATGACAGCTTGGAGACCACTAAGATCTGGGTTTGTGCCCCCCCCCCCTCCCTCATTCATCTACCCCCCCTCCCGACATCCTCCCTTTTCCGGCCTTTACCTTCTACAGTCAGGCCTCACTGTATATGTTTTAGGTGGTAGCGCTAAATGATCTTGGGTAAAAGTGAGAGGGAAAAAAAGGAAAAAAAAAAAAACAAAAAAAGGGGGGAGACAGACAAGTTGGTATTGGTATCACCTAGATCGTGCTTAGTTCCGCCCCAGAAGGGCACTGTTTATATATGTTTCGTACTTCTATATATGTTGTAGTGAAAAAATGAATACAGGATGTTTAATTGCAATTTTTATTTGGCACGAGGGGCGGGTTGTTCTGCTGGGTGGAACTCTCTGTGTATCTCTTTTGTGGGGAAATGTCTCTCTCCCTTCTGATGGAAATGTCAAAATGTTTATACTGGTATCCAGAAATATGTATAACAGTGTATTGTGTAATGTGTGATTTACATTGTCTATACCAATAAACATCTTTTGATTTAAAAAAAAAAAAAAAAAAAGATCCGACGGTGTAAGTCACTTACACCTGTCGGATCTTAGGGAGGTCTATGCGGAACCTGATTCTATGAATCAGCCGCCTTGATCCGACCGTCGGTATCAGGAAATACGCCGTCGTATCTCTATCTGAATCCGGGCCAGTATTTCACAAAAGTGAGTACACCCCTCACATTTTTGTAAATATTTTATTCTATGTTTTTATGTGACAACACTGAAGAAATGACACTTTGATACAATGTAAAGTAGTGATTGTACAGCTTGTTTAACAGTGTAAATTTGCTGTCCCCTCAGAAATACTCAACACGCAGCCATTAATGTCTAAACTGCTGGCAAAACAAGTGAGTACACACCTAAGTGAAAATGTCAAAATTGGGCCCAAAGTGTCAATATTTTTTGTGTCCACCATTATTTTCCAGCGCTGCCTTAACCCTCTTGGGCATGGAGTTCACAGAGCTTCACAGGTTGCCACTGGAGTCCTCTTCCACTCCTCCATGATGACATCATGGTGTTGGTGGATGTTAGAGACCTTGCGCTCCTCCACCTTCAATTTGAGGATGCCCCACAGATGCTCAATAGGGTTTAGGTCTGGAGACATGCTTGGCCAGTCCATCACTTTTACCCTCAGCTTCTTTAGCAAGGCAGTGGTCGTCTTAGAGGTGTGTTTGGGGTCGTTATCATGTTGGAATACTGCCCTGTGGGCCAGTCTCCGACGGAAGGGTATTATGCTTTGCTTCAGTATATCACAGTACATGTTGGCATTCATGGTTCCCTCAATGAACTGTAGCTCCCCAGTACCTGCAGTTCTCATGCAGCCCCAGACCATGACACTCCCACCACCATGCTTGACTGTGGGACACACTTGTCTTTGTACTCTTCACCTGGTTGCTGCCACACACGCTTGACACTAACTGAACCAAATAAGTTTATCTTGGTCTCATCAGACCACAGGAACATGGTTCCAGTAATACATGTTCTTAGTCTGCTGTTTTTCAGCAAACTGTTTGCAGGCTTTCTTGCGCATCATCTTTCGAAGAGGCTTTCTTCTCGGACAAAAGCCATGCAGACCAATTCGATACAGTGTGCAAAGTATTTTCTGAGCACTGACAGGCTCAGACCATATAGCAGAAGCAAAAAAATCCATTTGTCAATGGACACACACAGACTGGCTTGGGCCCAAACAAGTGCCTTCATACCATGCGGCTCATTATGGGGGCACTCAGAGAAGTGGTGGAGCCTAGAGAGCTTGTGGGGGGGCTCAAAAAGAGGAGATTTGAGGCCACTCTGTGCAATACTATTGCACGGAGCACATTAGTATAACATGTTTGTTACTTTAATTTAACCGCTTACCGACCGACTCCTGTATATATATGGTGGCACAAATCCATGTCCTCTCAGGGGAGGATAAATAGATTGGCCCAGATTCACAAAGGACTTACGACGGCGTATCTCCAGATACGCCGTCGTAAGTCTGAATGTGAGGCGTCGTATCTCAGGGCCTGATTCAAAGAATCAGATACGCCAGAATTTGTCTAAGATACGATTGACCTAAGTCTCTTACGCCGTCGTATATTAGGTGCATATTTACGCTGGCCGCTAGGTGGCGCTTCCATTGATTTCCGCGTTGAATATGCAAATGAGCTAGATACGCCGATTCACGAACGCAATTGCGCCCGGTGTATTAAAATACGCTGTTTACGTAAGGCGTCCGACCGGCGTAACTTTACCCCTCATAAAGCAGGGGTAAGTGATGTTTGGTATGGACGTCGGAAAGGTCGGAACAGCGTCGTATTTTAAGTTGTTTGCATAAGTCGTCCGTGAATGGAGATGGGCGTAGGTTACGTTCACGTCGACTAAACATTGAGCCGGCATAAGTTGGGGAGAAAATTTGACGTGATACTGAGAATGCGCGTGCATGCGCCGTTCGTTAGGTGCGTCATTTACGTGGGGTCACGATTCATTACCATACAACACGCCCCCTACCAGCCTAGTTTGAATTAGGCGGGCTTACGCCAGCCCATTAACGCTACGCCGCCGTAACTTAAGCCCAAGATCTTTGTGAATACGGTACTCACCTCTCTAAGTTACGGCGGCGTAGCTTATCTAGGATACGCTACGCCCGCACAAAGATACGCCCTCCTACGTGAATCTGGCCCATTTCCCCCAGTCAGTCCAATCCCCATACAGTTAGAACACACCTAGGGAACACACATTTAACCCCTTGATCGCCGTGTCCGATATATAGATCGCCGCCATTACTAGTAAAAAATAAACAAATACAATTTCCATAAATCTATCCCCTATTTTGTAGACGCTATAACTTTTGTGCAAACCACTCAATATACGCTTATTGTGATTTTTTTTTTACCAAAAACATGTAGAAGAATACATATTGGCCTAAGCTCATGAAGAAATATTTTTTTTTTTTTTAATTTACATATTCATTATAACCAAAAGTAAAAAATGTGTTATCTTTCAAAATTTCACTCTTTTTTGTTTTTAGCGCAAAAAAAATAACCCCCCAGGTGATTAAATAAGAACGCTCTATTTGTGGGGAAAAAGGACCACAATTTTGTTTGGGTACAACGTCGCACGACCACGCAATTGTGAGTTAAAATAACACAGTGCCGTTTTCGCAAAAATGGCCTGGTCAGGAAGGGGGTAAATTCTTTCGGGGCTGAAGAGGTTAAAACTATTTTATCTTTACAGTCACTTTTAAGCGAGAAAAACAACTTTGCATAAATCTACAGCATTATGCATAAGCAAAAAAAATTTTTTTTTTACTCACCCCTTCAGCACTGCTATGTTGTCCTGTGCATTTTGCCACTTTCTCTCGGGGGCGCCTGACGTAATTTCCCTTGGCGCCCGTGCTTGCTGGTGCTCCTGGGAGATGTATGTCATCATTTCTCAAGAGTCAGTGGGCAGTGCCGAGGGCTTCGTTACCATCACAACGGGGCGGGCACTTCCGACAACGCCAGCAATTCTGCCGCCGCCGTTCGTTGTGATGGTAACGTCTGAAGTGTACGGCGCTGCGAGCCGTTGATACTGCGCATGCGCGAGAATGGGTGGTGCATGCTGGTCGCTCAGCTGCACCGTGTCCCGGAAGATAGTGCTTGTGGGCTTCACAAGCAATATGGAAAATACCATCAAGGCAGAATAAAAGATATCTTTGTTTGTGAAATCAACAATCGAGCGGCGATCAATATGTAAAAACGTGAGTAATTACACTAGGATTAATAATTTTAAAAAAATCCTGAAAAAAAAAATTAAGCAGTTGGAACTCCGCTTTAAACCTATTTTATTTAAAAAAGGTTTTGAATATTTTCTTGTCTTTTTCAGTTTGGCATTGTTGTTTTTGGCACTGGATGACCTTGTCGCAGCACTGCATATAAGTATGTATCATTATTCAATTAAGCTTAAAAACTGAGATTTGATTGGATGCTTTGGTTAATGTTTACAACCAATATGGCCATGGAAGAGGTGAGAACAGTTCTGCTTGTGAGTTATATTTATTCAGGCCAGATAAATTTAAGCTCTCTTTTCTTGATGCTGAAATCATTCACCACTCTGTGAACACGATACAAGTTATCATCACATACTGCAGTTAATGTTTATACTGAGATAGCAGCATAATTAATGACACAAGGGTCCTTTAAGGAACCGAAAGCAGCTCCACATTTATGGCTGTTCACAGCAGAAACAGCGTTGGGTGCTACTAATGTGGATTTTTCTTAGTTTAATTACAATCAAGTCATGTATTTCTACACATTTTACCAAGTCATAACAATTAAATATTTTTAGGAAACTATTATCTATGTGATATCTTTTTAGGTATATGTCTACATGTTAACTTTTGAGCTGCTTTAACGGGATTGTATAGATAAGAAGCTTGAATGCTCTATCTTTCATCACTATCAATAACAATGTTATGCTTTTTTGATTTTGTTTGTATAAGGCTTCTTGGCGTTCCAGCAAGACGGCAAATGGGCTTGACACAGACCCAATGCAGATCATCTCCACAACCATGCTTTCTGACAAAGTCACCCCAAGGCACATGGGAGGAGATTTACTATAATTGGAGAACTCAGAATCTGTCTGCGACTTAACTCTCAATCCCGGCATGCCACCTTTCGGGTGAGACAACAGCGCGTGCACAACGGGAATGCGCGCGTCGGGAGCGCGCGTGCACGTTAATCCGGCTTGGCGCCAAATCACCTTTAAAAGCCCACTAGTTCCTCCAGCACATTGCTGTCTGATCTGCAGCTTCTGCGTGATAACATGTATCTGAACCTGATTGACTGTTACCCTTCTGACCCGGCTTGTCTGACCATCCGTACCTCTCCAACCTCTGACCTTGGCTTACCGTTGACCCTGCTCCTCTGATTGATTCACCGCTGCCAGACCCTCCTGCCTGTACCCGTGACTACGCTCCAGCCTTCTGTACCTGATTACCCGTTGTGACCCGGCTTGTCTGACTCTGCTATTACCTGTTGTCCACTAATCAGCTTACCTTATCAGCTTGCTGCCGCTGTACCTGCATCTTCAGCTAGGGTCGCTGACCCACTTCCTCCGCTCCAGTGGTCTCCAGTTCCACCGCTCCAGAAGGGATCAGCATCCTGCATCTACTACACGCTACTCCGGCACTCCTACCTCGCTGCGCTCCTGAGTCCGCTGTTCCCATCCCAGCGGCTCGCGAGCCAGGGCTGTAAGAGAGGCCTTCTCCTGCGACTAGGCTCTGGCAACCAGGTACGTGGTACATAACAGAATCTGGTGCAGCTGTGCATGGTAACCAATCACCTTCTAACGTCAGCTTGTTCAACTAAGCTTTGACAATAAAACAAAGTAACACCTTACATGAGACAACGACCCACTGTTAAACCCTCTATAGGCCATGGAAATTCTGTTTGAATATTTTATTAGGTTTTCATAAGGCATAACAAAAATCATAATAATAGTACTATTCATACTGTATTTGTACAATACAATGAAAAGAATAAATAAAAAAATAAAAAACAAGCAATTATAACTATACTTCTCTCGTTAAGTATATAGAACCAAATGTAAGGAGTATTCCAGGCCATGGAAATTCACATGATTTCTAAACGAATACTATTAATGTTGGGTAACATCAATCCACTTATACTTGTTGTGGAAGACTTTATAAGGGACGCGGATTCTTATGCATGCACCACTTTTGCAGTTCCTAGGCTAACAGTTATCTTGAATTATTTTGGATGGCCAGCACAGTATTGAAAATATCATTTTCATTTTCATTAGAATTTAATGTGTTTTCAGAATCTGACTCCGCACTCATTGATCTTTTCACAGTGATCTGTGACTGCCTGCACAGTCTTATGTCAGCCAAGGATGGCCACAGACAGGCAGATGTCAAAGGGAAGGGGAGATTTGGCAACATCACATGAGTTCTTTGCATCTGGGATCTTCCATGTTCTTCCCAGACTTATGCCGCAGGAAGGCGTGTGACCTTGAAAGGAAGGGGTGGATCATTTAAATTAGGGGTTGCGCGAGTTTAGTCAGGCCTAGGACAGTACAAAACCTAAATACACCACTGGACACCTGCCTTTACCCGGACATGAACTTAAATGGCTTCAACTCTTCTGGAAAGGCTACCCACATGGTTTAGGAGGGTATCTATAGGAATGTTTGACCATTCTTCAAGAAGCGCATTTGTGTGGTAAGGCTCTGATGTTGGGCAAGTAGGCCTGTATCGCAGTCCCCACTCTAAATCATCCAGAAGGTGTTCTATTGGGTTGAGGTCAGGACTCTGTGCAAGCCAGTCACGTTCCTCCATCCCAAACTTGCATATATTAATACAGTGAACAGAGATACACATGGCCAGGAAGTGTGTTATTTTCAGGAATAACAGGTGAAAAATAAAAGAAAAAAGTCTAAAAAAATAAAATTAACGCAGCCAACTCATCTTAGTTTTGACATGCTTGACCATACTGTAGAATTTTCCCGCCCTTACAGCTATAAAGGCTTCCGCAAATTTAGAAAAACGTTCTACAAGATTTTGGCATGTGTCTGTGGGGATTTGTGCTTATTATTTATTTGTAAGTTCAGGTACTGTTGTTGCTTGAGAAGACATGGATCAAGAGGTGTTCAGTGGAGCTTCGAGCAGGACTCTGTTCAGGCCACTTGAGTTCCTCCTCACCAAACTCATCAAACCTTCTGTTTATGGACGTGGCTTTATCGACAGGTTGGCAAACAAGCAGATAAATGCCTTCCCTAAGCACATGATTGGAAGCACATATTGTCTAAAATATGCTTGTATGCTGTAGCATAAACCATACTTTTTACTGGAAATGCCCAAACTCTGACATTTGGGGTGCCCATAAATGTTTGTCCATAGAGTGCATTGTACAAACTAAGCATAGAAACAATAACGTTTTTAAAACAACCCCTAGACACCAGCTGCATGCATATATGCTGCGGGTGGGTCTTTAATGTCGAGGGGCTATATATGCTATGCTTTTAAAACAACTTATGCCCCATACACACAACGTGTTTTCCCGTCGGATAAAAAACTGATGGTTTTCCCGACGGAATTCCTCTCAAGCCTGACTTGCATACACACGGTCACACAAAAGTCCAGTGAACTTTTGACTTCTAAAAACTTGGTGATGTAAAAGACTATGACGAGCCGAGAAAATTAAGTTCAATGCTTCTGAGAATGCGTTGAATTGTTTCCGAGCATGCACGGTTTTTGCCCGTCGGAAAAGCATACAGACGAACGGTTTTCCCGCCAGGATTTTTTCCTGATGGGAAAAAAGAGATCCTGCTCCCTTTTTTTGTCCGGCAGTTTTCCCGTCGGAAAAACTGCAATGGAACTTACACACGGCCAGGATTCCCGACGAAAAGCTCTCATAGAAGTTTTCCCATCGGGAAAAAATGGTTGTGTGTACGAGGCATCACCGTACCGTGAGAGCGCTCCCAGAACAGTAGCCAGCAGGTATCGATATGCTCCCGATGCATACTAGCGATCAGGAGCTTTCCGATCATGTGACTGCTGTGACAGCCAATCACATTGGTCATGTGATCTGAAACCCCGCCTGCTTCTAGGCATCTAAAAAGGGCCAGGAGGCACCTGCGCAAAGGGCTTAATATATACTGATAAGTTTATTTACATCAAAATTATCTTTTTTTATGTGTTTATCTAAATGTAGCATTCCCCCGGAGGAGCTGCTGGTTTGTTTTGGCGGAAGAGCATGTTACCTCGTGGCTCTACCGCCATCCTAGGGTGTATGGTGCATATAGCAGTAACGGAATGTCCACAAAAGGCCCACTCTCACTGACCTGGCAGCCAGAGTATCGCTCGAACTTGAAGGAAAAGTCTCTGCCACAGACCCTCCTAAATTGAACTCAGGGAAAAGCCTCTGCCACAGGCCCTCTCTGTGATTGTGATTATGGAGATGATCCTCCTTGATAGAATTTGGTCTGGATCTCCTTCAGATAGTTTTCAGGTACCGACTGAGAGGTGACTAGTCTCTCAGTGTCCTGCTACCTTGATCCCCGGTGGTTTGTCGAGACCCTATTGGATCGCCAGCCTCTCATTGGCTCTCCTCAGATGGACTCCCCACCGAACAGCTTCCTCCCTTGGGATCTTCAGGATTGAGAACCCAGTCGACCACTGGGCTCCCAGCCACAGCTGAAATGCTGCGGACCAACATGGTCCCGGAACCAGGAACACCGCGTGGCACGGGCACCCCGGCCCGGGAAAGGCCATTACGCCGGGGCGCCGTGATGCATGGTCACCCTAAAGGTGGGTACCACACTCCGAAGAAGAACCAGAACAATGGCGTCTGCCCCATAAATACCCTCCCCCCAGCATGCACAGCAAGGCTCAACCCTCCTGATTGGCTGCTGGGGAAGAGCACCCAAACCTCAACTCCACTGCTGCCACCTACGCCCTGGGGTAGGAACTACACCCCAGTCACATAGACAGCCCACAGTAAAGCCAAGCTGAGACAGAAACCAGTTTAGAACATAATAATTGGATCAGAGTCAGTTAACACTCTGATCCCTCTCTAAATTTGACTAGCACCGGTACCTTTTAAGTAACCAGGCGCTACAAAAAAATTTTAAAGACTATTAGCTAGATTCAGGTAGGGGCGCGCATCTTTAAGGTGGCGTAGCGTATCGTATTTACGCCACGCCGCCTTAAGCCAGAGAGGCAAGTACTGTATTCACAAAGCACTTGCCTCCTAACTTACGGCAGCGTAGCGTAAATGGGGCCGGCGTAAGCGCGCCTAATTCAAATGAGGATGGGGGGGCGTGTTTTATGTTAATGTTTGGTGAACCGACGTGATTGATGTTTTTTACGAATGGCGCATGCGCCGTCCGTGTACATATCCCAGCGTGCATTGCTCCAAAGTACGCCGCAAAGACGTATTGGTTTCGACGTGAACGTAAATTACGTCCAGCCCCATTCACGGACGACTTACGCAAACAACGTAAGATTTTCAAATTTTGACATGGGAACGACGGCCATACTTAACATTGGCTAGGCCAGCTATTTGTTGGAATAACTTTACGCCGGAAAAAGCCATATGTAAACGATGTAAAAAAATGCGCCGGGCGCACGTACGTTCGTGAATCGTCGTATCTAGTCATTTACATATTCTACGCTGAGCTCAACGGAAGCGCCACCTAGCGGCCAGCGGGAAAATTGCACCCTTAGATACGACGGCGTAGGAGACTTACGCCCCTTGTGTCTTAGCCTAATTTAAGCGTATCTGGTTTCCAGAATACGCTTAAATTAACGCCGGCGTAGATTCAGAGTTACGACGGCATATCTACTGATACGCCGGCGTAAACGTACCTGAATCTGGCTATATGAGGTCTTCTGAACAACTACTAGAGTGTCAGCAGGGACCATAACTCCACCTGGTGCCATAGATGGATTGCTGTGTAGAATTATCCTTGGAAAAAGAAAGAATTCCAGAAGTATGACAGAAATCAGACAATCTACCATTGAAAGCGAAAAATCAGTATTTGAAAAGAGATCCTACAGGTGGAACAGACCAGCTGGCTTTAAAACCTAAAATATGTATCCAGTGATTAGTCATCTGTAAATTAGGCTGTTCAACCTCAGAAATTTTACAGCTGAATTCACTCATCTTTCTAAATGTTTCTAAATGAGTGGAAACTGTTATACTCCGTTCTGTACAAAAAAGAACTGTTTATCCCTTCTAACATATACAAGGGCAGGTGGTGAGATTTCCTGTAACTAAAATACCACCTCACTATTTACATTACCTTAATGTACGAGATAAAATATATAGCTAAATACAAATACTATATCACAATTGCACTTCTTTTACCCTTTGTGGCTTTTTGTGCCTTGGATTATGTCTTGGGTCTGGAAATAATGCCATTGAACGGATAACGTTAAAGCAAGCCAGGTTCCTCTAGCCAGCGGTGTCAAAAGGCCACTTGGTGATATTTCACAAGTTGGTTTTAGCTCAAAGAAACTGCTGCAAAGGATATTTGGGTAACTCCCAACAGCCTGTGATATGCCCAAATATTGGCTCATCAGCAATTGGGGCCCTGTGAAAATCTGGAAGAAGGTATGTTGATTTTAGAGAATATAACTCTGTTGGCTAGCTATGACTTTAGTTCGAAGAACTGCAACCTGCATGGGGCCACCTTTGCATAATAATCTACTGTACTGTTGTAAGTAAATATTGAAAAACTTTGAGATTCTCCATCCTCTATGCTAGAAATTAAAATATGTAATGCCTGGGACATAACGCTGCTCTCCAGACATTAAAAAAAATATGTTTTTTTTCTTCCCCCAACCTCGACTCCTAGCTAATCACAGCTTATTAACAAAACACCCTTCTAAGCTAAAGCACCAAAATACTTGCCTAAAATTGAAGTCTGGTGACGGTAAGGTCAGATTCTTTATTCTTCTCCTCTTCAGAGTGCTTTTTTTCAGTGTCTACAACTTTTCCTGGCGATTGGATGTTTAACCACTTGCCTACCACCGTATAGTAAAATGACGGCGGCAGGCACCCTCCCTCCCTCCGGGTGGACGACATATGACGTTCTGGCGAGCGCGCGCACGTCTCTGGAGGCGCATCACTGTATTCGATGCACATGCCCGGCGGCCATGATGGCCGCCGGGCACCCGCGATTGCTCATCACAGAGCAGGGATGTGGATCTGTGTGAGTCCTTGTATATAGGAACAACGATCTGTTTCCTCCTCTCATCAGTCCCCTCCCTCTACAGTTAGAATCACTCCCTAAGACACACAATTAACCCCTCGATCGCCCCCTAGTGTTAACCCCTTCCATGCCAGTCACATTTCTACAGTAATCAATTAATTTTTATAGCACCGATATCTGTATAATTGCGAATGGTCCCAAAAAAGTGTCAAAAGTGTCTGATATGTCTGCCGCAATGTCACAGTCATGGTAAAAATCGCAGATCGCTGCCATTAGTAGTAAAAAAAAAAGAATAATAAAAATTACATCAATCTATCCCCTATTTTGTAGACGCTATAACTTTTACGCAAAGCAATCAATATACGCTTATTGCAATTTTTTTTTACCAAAAATATGTAGAAGAATACATATCGGCCTAAACTGAGGAAAAACATAGTTAAAAAAAAAAATTGGGATATTTATTATAGCAAAAAGTTAAAAATATTGGCCCAGATTCACGTAGGAGATACAACGGCGTATCTCCAGATACGCCGTCGTATCTCTGAGTCTGAGGCGTCGTATCTCGGCGCCTGATTCAAAGAATCAGATATGCCCGAATTTTTCTAAGATACGACCAGCGTAAGTCGCCTACGCCGTCGTATCTTAACTGCATATTTACGCTGGCCGCTAGGGGAGTGTACGCTGATTTACGCCTAGAATATGTAAATCAGCTAGGTACGCCAATTCGCGAATGTACGCCCGGCCGTCGCATTACAGATACGCCGTTTACGTTAGGCTTTTTCGAGCGTAAAGTTACCTCTGCTATATGAGGCGCAGCCAATGTTAAGTATGGACGTTGGGCCAGCGCCGAATTTTCCGTCCAATACGTCGTTTGCGTAAGTCGTTTGCGAATAGGGCTGTGCGTCATTTACGTTCACGTTGAAAGCATTGGCTTTTTGCGGGTTAATTTGGAGCATGCGCACTGGGATACTTTCACGGACGGCGCATGCGCCGTTCGTAAAAAGCGTAATTTACGTGGGGTCACAATACATTAACATAAAACACGCCCACATGTTCCATATTTGAATTAGGCGTGTATACGCCGGCCTATTTACGCTACGCCGCCGCAACTTTGCTTTGAGAATACTGCACTTGCCTGTCAAAGTTGCGGAGGTGTAGCGTAAATAGGATACATTACGCCCGCTCACAAATACGCGCTCCCTACATGAATCTGGCCCCTAGTGTTTTTATCAAAATTGTCGCTCTTTTTCTGTTTATAGTGCAAAAAATAAAAAACGCAGATGTGATCAAATACCACCAAAAGAAAGTTCTATTTGTGGGAAAAAAAAGACGTCAATTTTGTTTGAGAGCCACGTCCCACGACCGTGCAATTGTCAGTTAAAGCGACGCAGTGCCGAATCGCAACAAGTGCTCTGGTCTTTGGCCAGCCAAATGGTCCGGGGCTTAAGTGGTTAGACTGGAGCCATGACATAATCAAAGGGGTATTTAGAAGAGAGCAGCAGCATTTCACTGGTCCCTGCCTCTGAAGAGGCACTACAGAGGATTCAGGATTTAGGTAAATACTTTCAGGGATTAGAGACATTTATTTATTTATTATCTAGGTCAGGGAGTGGGTTCCGGTGGGAAATGAGAATTCTGTTTTTGCTTTAACTATAAATCACATTCCACCATCAGTTATCTAAAGAGGCTGCTTTCCCCTCTCTGCTTGGCTGCTCAAGTTTCAATCAGACAGAGAGAGTTGGAAAGCAAACTGGTCCTGCTGTGATGTCTCTTTAAAAAAGCCCATAATGCTTTGTGAGCTTAGTGTCATGAATGTACCCTATATTAAAGCGTTATTAAACCCAAAACCAAAAATGTATTATATTGCAGATTACCAATCATTAAATATGGTGGCTGCAACAGTTTTATTTTCTTGAACTTTGACCTCTGTTTTTACATGGTCATCAGGTCAATAACACACCTCCTGTATTAGTGGGACAACTCTGGAGGAATGTGAAAAGGATGCACAGCAGACAGCAGTACTGTCAGTCTTGGGGGAGAGTGTTAAATGTATTAGCAGATTTAACCACTTTTCCAATAGCTGCCGTCATTATACGATGGCAGGTAGGCTTGGCTGTGCAAATCGCCATAAGTGTACATCGATTCCTTTAACAGCTATAGGAGCAGCGCTGGAGCCGATACGCATGTCTGCGATGTCCGCCGGACACCCACGGCTGCTCCACAGAGAGCCAGAATGGGGATCTGTCAATGTAAACAAACAGATCCCCGTTCTGACAGGGGAGTAGAGAGAGATCGTCTTTTTCTAGTGATTAGGAACAGTGATCTCTATCCTCCTCCAGAACACTCCCCCCACAGTCAGAAACACCTCCAGGTACCACATTTAACCCCTTGATTGGCCCCTAATGTTAACACCTTCCCTGCCAGTGCCATTTATACAGTAATCAGTGGCTATTTTTAGCTTTGATCTCTGTAATAATGTCACTGGTCCCAAAAAAGTGTCAAAAGTGTCCGATCTGTCAGCCGCAATGTCACAGTCCCTCTAAAAATAGCCGATCACCGCCATTACTAGTAAAAATAAATAAATAATAAAAATGCCATAAATTTATCCCCTATTTTGTAGACGCTATAACTTTTGCGGAAAGCAATCAATATACGCTTGAGATTTTTTCTACCAAAAAAAGTAGAAAAACACATCAGCCTAAACTGATGAAAAATTTTATTTTTATTTTTTAAATTGGGGTTATTTATTATAGCAAAAAGTAAAAAATTCATTTTTTTTGTCAAAATTGTTGGCCTTTCTGTTTGCACCCACCCCCAAATATTTTGAGCACCAGCCGCCACTGGTCTAGCTGCTATTTATTGTATGGAGCAGAGAGCCGATGACTCGCCAGCTCTCTGAAGGCTGGAAAATTAGCAATTAGCCATCTTTGATCGCTCAGTTTTCAGTGTACAGTCAATGGGGGACAACTGCTAGCACTGGATCGAGTCTAGATCAAGTCTAGATGAAGATGTATGCTGTTATTTTTCATTCCCACACTTCTCTTTTGCAGTCCAATTAAACCCTCACTAATTATTACTATTAGGGATGCACCGATACTGATACTGGTATTGGTATCGGTGCCGATACTAGGCATTTCCGCGAGTATCGGTACTTGCGAAAATGCTCCGATACTGGAGGCCGATACCGGAAGTGACGTCAATTGGGAGCGGAACACCTCCTCCTACTCCCCGGGACCAATCACAGCTTGTCACTTGTGGAGGCGGGGCTGGTATGTGAATGATCGTGGAGTTCCCGGAACAGCGGCATGTGTGAGTCCTGCCTCTCTGCCTGGCGCGCTGTGTGTCTCCCTCTGATCACTCTGTCAGCGCCCCCCTCTGTCAGTCAGCCCACCTCTATTAGCCCCTCCTGTCAGTCAGCCCACATCTCTCTATCAGCCCCCTCTCCCCCTCTGTCAGTCAGCCCACCTCGATTAGCCCCCTCTGTCAGTCAGCCCACCTCTATTAGCCCCCCCTGTCAGTAAGCCCACCGCTCTCGATCCGCCCACCTCTCTCTATCAGCCCCCCTCCCCTCTGTCAGTCAGCCCACCTCTCTCGATCAGCCCATCTCTCTTTATCAGCCCCCCTCCCCTCTGTCAGTCAGCCCATCTCTCTCGATCAGCCCACCTCTCTCTATCACCTCTCTCTATCAGCCCCCCCTCTCCCGCTGTCAGTCAGACCACCTCTCTGTCAGCACCCCTTCTCTGTCAGCACCCCCCTCTCTGTCAGGACACCCCCCTCTCTCAGCCCCCCTATGTCACTCCCCATCCCCACTCTATTTGTGGGGAAAAAGAGGACATCAACTTTGTTTGGGTACAGCGTCACATGACCACGCAATTCTCAGTTAAAGCGACACAGTGCCGTATCGCAAAAAATGGCTTTGTCATTAAGGGGGTAAATCCTGAAGTGGTTAAAGGAGAAGTACAGCCAAAGCTCTTTTGGCTATACTTCTCTTATGGATCACAGTAGTGCAATTTGCCCTGCACTCCTGTGACCCGTTTTCAGCTGACAGCGAGCTAAAAACTGCTGTCAGCGGGCATCACTCTACCGGTCCAGGCTCAGAAAAGATCCCACTAGGAGACTGAGCCAGCCTCTCCCATCCCCTCCATAACCCAGTGTTCCAGTGAGCGCTTGAGGGGCAGAGCACAGAGTCGGTGACTGACAGTCAACAGATCTCTACTCACTGAAGATGGAGAACCAAGCGATCAGTGGTCTTTGATTGCTCAGTTTTAGAAGCAGCAGGGGGGGACAGATGCAGATGGGATATAACGGGGTATATTTTTTTTTGCTAATTCCACACTAATGCCGCGTACAGACGGATGTTTTTTGTGATAGAAAAAAACGACGTTTTATGTGATGAAAAAAAACGACGTTTTTCAAACTTCATTTTCAAAAACGATGTAGCATACACACCATCGTTTTTTCCAAAAGCTCTAGCAAAGCGCGGTTACGTTCAGCACGTACGACGGCACTCTGTTCCATTCAAA
Organism: Rana temporaria; assembly: GCF_905171775.1. NCBI lineage: Eukaryota > Metazoa > Chordata > Amphibia > Anura > Ranidae > Rana > Rana temporaria. Next base: position 40,245,671 of record NC_053495.1, read on the forward strand.
CTCGCATCCTAACTTGCTTCTGAGCATGCTCGGGTTTAAAAACGTTGTTTTAAACGTTGTTTAGCCTACACACGGTCATTTTTTATGACACAAAAAACGACGTTTTGAAAAACGACACAAAAAATTGAAGCATGCTTCAATTTTTTTTTTTCATTTTTCAGAAGACATAAAACAACGTTTTCCCCACACACGGTCATTTAAAATGACGTTTTTAAAAACGTTGTTTTTTTTACATCACATAAAGCGACCGTGTGTACGGGGCATTACAGTATCTTTTAAGCAGAACACATTAATTTACAGGGATGAGACAACCCACTTAACACTGGCAAGGGTGATTAAAATTATCAGTTTTTATTTATTAATGCAAAACCTTTATCCCAAAAGGAAACAAAAAAATGTTTGCTGCAGCTGATTTTTAACTGCTGGAGCTTGGCTTCAATTGCTGGCTAGATCCCCAGATGAAAATAGAAGAAAGAACGCTTAAATAAAGGACGTTAATACAGCCATTACAGCTAAGAATTGGTAATCACCAATTATAATAAATGTTTGCTTTTAGGTTTAATAGTAAAATAAGAAATAGTTGAAAATTATAGTTTGCAGTCAAACAAATGTGCACAGCTTCAATGCTCCAAACGCTCCCCTCATGCGCTAGATAAAAATGCTGGCTTGGGGTTTGCTACTCCTCAGCACATAGCTTGGTATAATCCAGGGGTCGCCAAACTGCAGCCCTTTGCTTTATCGGGCCCTTGGGGCACTTTTCCTCCCAATGATATGAGGCACTATTCCTCCCACTGATGACAATGATGAGGCACTATTCCTCCCATTGACACCAATGAAGGACCACTAATCCTTGTCCTACTGACTAGTGACTACCAACCACGAGGCCATGTTTATTCTCACTGATGCTGGGCCTGGGACATTTTCTACCCCCACTGGCCACAATGCAGCTCCCCTAAAGTCTGAAGGACAGTAAACTGGCCCTTTTTTTGAAAAGTATAATCCAAAATGTATAGTCTAAAAAAAAAAACGCACACTTCCCACCCCCAGAATGACCTCTCTTACATGTTTAACCTAAGGCCTCGTAGAGACGAGCAAACATGTACGATGAAAACGGTCCGCCGGACCGTTTTCAGCGTACATGTCTGCCCGGAGATTTCTGTATGATGGCTGTACACACCATCATACAGAAATCCGCGCGTACTCGATATGCGGCGACGAGGCCGCGCCGTCGCCGCTTTAATGACGCGGCGACGTGCGCGGCCCTGGCAGTTCAATGCTTCCACGCATGCGTCGAAGTCATTCGACGCATGCGAGGGATGGCGGCCGCTCGGACATGTACGGTAGGTCTGTACAGACGACCGAACATGTCCGACGGACAGGATTCCAGCGGGCATGTTTCTAAACATGTTTAGAAATATTTGCCCGCTCGAAAAAGGCCCGGCGGGCAAATGTACGCTGGAATCCTGTCCGCTCGGCTGTACAGACGACCGAACATGTCTGCTGAAACTGGTCCGCGGACCAGTTTCAGCAGACATGTTCGGTCGTCTGTACGGGGCCTAATAGGTATTTGTTTGAGCCCGTTTTAAATTGACTCTGTATACAAATAGCTAGATTCACATAGACCGCCCCAACTTTGCAGCGGCGTAGTGTATCGTGTTTACACTACGCCGCCGTAAGTTAGCGAGGCAAGTACATGATTCACAAAGTACTTGCCTGCTAAGTTACGGCGGCGTAGCGTAAATCGGCGGGCGTAAGCGCGGCTAATTCAAATTTGGCTGAGGGGGCGTGTTTTATGTTAATGAGGGGTGACCTGACGTGATTGACGTATTTTACGAACGGCGCATGCACCGTCCGTGTACATTTCCCAGTGTGCATTGCGGCTAAGTCCGCCGCACGGGCCTATTGATTTTGACGTGGACGTAAACAACGACTTACGCAAACGACGTAAAATTTTCGAATTTCGACGCGGGAACGGCAGCCATACTTAACATTTTTTTTTTGTTTCATCAAGTTTTATTAGGTGAATATGAAGTCAAACATTGCATCGTATAGATACATCATATAACAGCATGTTTTAACACTAGTAGTAAATAACCGAAATCGTGATGCTACAGATTACAATCTTATGCCAAAATATAGTCATCAATCGGGTAAAGTAATTGAAGAAAGAGAGTCATAAATGAGAGAGCGTTAAATAGCATAAGGAAAAAAAAAAAAAAATAATTCACCAAAGAGAACTTTTTGTTGTACCCATCTCGACCTGTAAACAGGTTATTCAATTGTATATTTCTTTTGTGGTCAAGATAAGTGGAGAAGGGGGTTAGGGAGTGAGGGGAAGGGGGAGGAGAAGAGAAAAAAAAAAAAATTGGGGAGGGGAAGCTTATTGAGAGTTGTCTGACTTAGGATAATTTACCAGTACATTCCATCCATTTTATCGAAATGTTTAATAGCCGTGCAGAGGGCGCTGTTGAGTTTTACTGAATGATTGTTTTATATGTCTGTGAGTCTTTGAAAACCATCCAATTATACCATGTTGTCGAAAAATTCGTTATTCTCTCCTGAGAAATACTTATGAGTTCTTCTATTTTTTCTATGTTGTTTATTCTTCTAAACCATTCTGTTTTGGAAGGAGTGATATTTGTGCGCCAATGAGCGGGGATACATTGTCGTGCAGCATTAATCATAAACATTGGGAGTGATTTCAGATAGCGTTTTCTTGGGAGGGAGTTGAAGTGCAAGAGATATTGTGCTGGTGTAAAGCCAAGGTTTTCCGATGTGACTAAAGAAATGGTCTCGTGGACTTAACATTACTATTCCATCTATTTGATGGAATAACTTTAGGCCGCTAATGCGTTACGTAAACGGCGTATCTGTACTGCGTCGGCCGGGCGTACGTTCGTGAACAGGTGTATCTACTTATTTACATATTCTACGCCGACCGCAATGGAAGCGCCACCTAGCAGTCAGCCTAAAAATTACACTTTAGGATACGAGGGTGTAAGACACTTACGCCGCTCGTATCTGAGCCTAATTTAAGCGTATCTGGTTACCAGAATACGCTTAAATTAGCGCGGGCGCACATTCAGACTTAGGCTGGCATATCTACTGATACGCCAGCCTAAGTCTCTCTGAATCTGGCTAATAGTCTACTTGTGAAAATACATTATTTTTTTACATGATTCTCCTGCTGGCTGGACTCCTACAGTCATGTGAAAAAATAAGTACACCTCATATGATCAGTTGTTGACTTTTTCAACATATTTAAACACGCAAACAATAGATAATTTAACAAATATGCTGTGTATTCATTCTCATAATCCGAATTAACGAATATGCAGATTTTTCAAGTGGAAAAAGTAAGTACACCTCAACATTTACTAGTAAAATCAGGTGTTCAAAATTATGTGCCAATAATTATATATACAGTACATTGCGGTTTGCAAGTGGTTTACCGAGATTATGGCTGAAAAGATCACCCATAACCCCGGTACCGTTTTTTCAGAAGTCAAACAGATGGTCTAATCAGCTCATGAGCCTCCAGCCGCTCACCGGCAGTGCAGCTATCTGCTCCCATAGGGGATCAAAGACTCTTTTGATCTACTCTGTGGCCTTGGAGGATCGGAGTGACATCATGACCAGTCCAGGCTCAAAAATGTATTTTGTTTTAAAGGTAAAGAAGAGATTTGGAGTCTTTTTGACCCCTGATCTCTCCATAAAGAGGACCTGTCATCCTTATTTATATTAAAATGGATGTTTACAGTACATTCCTTGTAATAGTAATAAAAGTGTTAAAAAAATAAACAAATTTAACTGGACAGTGTAAAAAAACTAAAAAAATAATAATATTTTTTTTTTTAAAGCGTCCCCATCCCTCCGGGCTGGCGCACAGAAGCATTTACATCTGTAAGTCATACACGCATATGTAAACAGTATTCGAACCACCACACATGTGAGCTATCACTGCGAATGTTAGAGTGAGAGAACTAATTCTAGTGCTGAACCTCCTCAATAACTCCAAACAGGTAACCTGTAAAAGCGCCACCTTTAGAGATTTTTAAGTACCGTAGTTTGTCATCATTCCACGAGTGAGTGCAATTTTAAAGCATGACATGTTAGGTATCTATTTACTCTGTGTAACATCATCTTTCACATTATACAAACAATTTTGGGTAACTATTGGGTTTTGTTTTTTTAATTCATTATATGAATGTGTATTTTTTCTCAACAAATTGTGTTTCAAACCTACTGTGTGACAAAAAATGACAATAATCGCCAATTTATTCCCTAGGGTCTCTGCTGAAAAAAAAGGATAATGTTTGGGGGTTATAAGTAATTTTCTACCAAAAAAATACTGATTTAAACTTGTAATAAAAAGGTGCCAGAAAAAGTCTAGTTGTCAAGTGGTTAAGGACTACAAAAGTGGCACCTCCCTATTTAAACAGATATCTAGGGTCTGCTTTTCCCTTTTCTATTGACATGTGTGGTACAATCAAGGTTAAAAGAGTGCTTTAATACCCTCAGAAAGAAGGTTGTCAATGGCTATAAGTCTTATGCCCCATAAACACACATTTCCACCGGCAAAAGCCTGATGTGAGCTTTTCATCCGAAATTCCGACCGTGTGTATGCTCCATCAGACTTTTGCTGTCGGAATTTCTGCCAGCAAAAGTTTGAGAGCAGGTTCTCAGTTTTTCAGACGTAAAAAAATCCAATCGTAAAATCCGTTCGTCAGTATGCAATTCCGAAGGGAAAAAAATCACGCATGCTCGGAAAAAATTTGACGCATTCTCGGAGGCATTGGACTTCTTTTTCTTGCCTCGTCATAGTGTTGTACGTCACCGCGTTCTTAACGCTCAAAAGTTCAGAGAACTTTTGTGTGACCGTGTGTATGCAGGCCAAACTTAAGCGCAATTCCATCGGAAAAAACAATCCAACTTTTTTTCTGCTCTGCATTAGATATGTTTTGAGGAGCACCTGTTACAAAAGTTGATTTCACTTGAAGTACATTTTGGAACATTTAATGGTTAAAAAAAATTAAATACAGCAAACGTGCTAAGCCTTGACACAACACAGGTCCCCTAGTGCTCAAGCCCTAAAGTAGGGTGAAGCTTTTTGTTGGCTGTATTTGATGCTTTTAACAATGAAATGATCCAAAAAGTACTGCAAGTGGATGGACATTTGTAATAGGCACTCCTCTGTACACATCCAAGAATTTACCATCTAGCAAGTGCGTCCTTTGTTGCTATCAGTTAGGTAGCAGCCTAGGATGAGAACAGGGTCCACGTATACTATATCTCGACCACAGATCTGCTTCTTTGAAGGAAACATCACTTTATGGTAGATCCATTGGAACCAACTTTCACTTGAATAAGTCCAGTGTTATCAAACACACACACACATCAGATGGCTATAAGTATATTTAAAAAGATCCTGAATCCTAGCCCAAGGAAATTCAGACAAGGGTGTTTCATGGTACCTGCACCTCTCTATCATTTACCACCCTCATAATCCTTTTCCCCATTGTTCATACCTTGAGGTTAAAGACTTTAAAAACTCTCTAGGCACAATCTTTTATATGGTCACATGTTCCATGAACACATCTCAAGTAAACATTAGGTAGGGTCAGACAAAATATATTGTGTGACTGTTATTCCTATTTTTGTACCTACCAAAAAATTGCTGTTCATTATAATCATTTTGTAAATATTCATTATTTTTCTAGGTTTACATACCAAAAACCTGTATTGATGTTCTCAGAGGTTGAACTCTGCAGAGTTTTGTGGCTAGAGAAAGAAGTCCTTACCAGCAGTGTAAAAAAGGTTTCTGAATGTAGTTGTATGGGATTAAAACTGAACTTCGAATGGATATAATAATACAATCCAATGACCACAATTGTAATATTTTTAAATAAAAAGAAAAAAGAAAAAATTTGCCTACTAACTGCAGTATGTCTGATAATATGGAATTTATTAATTCATTAAAACAGCCAAATGGCTAAAAAGTAGTACAAAATGCGCTCATAAGAAGGGAAGTGTAGTCACTGTAGATCGTCAGCCGATGATGGTGGCTTCTCTGGTGAAGATATTGTTAGTTGCTGTCCAGGAAAGAAGCGAGGCAGAGCACTGCGGGAACAGCGAATCCCGGAAGTACCTGTACGGGGGCATGCTTTTGGCCTGGAGCGCACATGGCTCTCGGCGACAGGAAGTGACGTCAGACAGGGGCTCGTAGTGATGACACGTTTCAATGCTTCTGCATTTTCATCAGATCTAATGGGAGGAGGAAACTGGCATACTTATATATGCTCTGTAGAGCGAGATGGGGCGTTTTCTTTAGTCGGGCGTTTTCTTTAAAAAAGAAAAAGGGCCCAGCGTGAGTTTCTGAATTGTCACTCAATCCGCTCAGCATTGGCACGGCTCACCATGGGACCTCTGCAAACGCCACTTTACTCTGCATACGCGCAGATGTGTGTGTGCGCCAGTTTTATTATTATTATCCAGTTACTGGTCTTTTTGTTTCCCTTCCTCCCCTTCCCTTTTTATAACAATTAATTTATCCACTTTTTGTGGTATTGTGGTTCAAATCTCCCTCTTTTGCGCTGTCATTGTGTTTGGTTTTTTTTTTTATATTTTTAAATAAATGTATTTTTTATGCCACTGGATTTGACCTGGTATATAGGAATGGCAACACCAATCGGTTGTACTACATGCACACATAATGACAGTGAACACGCTGAGAAGAGCAGAGAGAAAATTGAGCAATAGGAAAACCTTATCAACCTTCTGCTGCTCTTTACCTGTCCAGCAACTTGGTGGGAGCAGGGATATGACCAAGCTATGTCGCTTAATTGCAGCAGAGAAATGTTCGGTCACCTGCCCAGTTGGAAATACAAATCCTTTGGCAGGAAAACCAGCTTCCAGAGTAATTCCACTGTGTTCTTTGCACAATTACCATTGTGGTAGTTTTTGTTGGGTTGTATTAACAGTACAGAGACTGATTTTCCTTGTTGCTTTACAGCTAAGAGCGCCTAAGAATAAGAACAGTTGGAAACTATTCTTCAGGACTTGAGTGAGTTGTTGTGGTGTATACAAGGCATAGGCAGACTACTGAGGGTATGTTAAAAAAAAGGAGAGGGTGTGGAGTGTAATAATGACTCATTTTCTAGTTTACAAAAAAATTACAGTAATGAAATAATAGCATAGCTATTGTAACCTATATTTACATTTATATTTCATTTAGACATTCCAGGCCAGAATTGTGCATATCCTAAATGAGTTACCTAATGAAAGACATATGCCATAAAAACATAATCAAAACATACATTAAATAATTCCAGCATTTTCCCCAATTTAAAGCTTCTCCATCAGATTTTATTAGAGATACTATAGCTGGCAGATTAGTTTCAAACTTCACGACCTTTGAACGTGGTATATAATTTCGGAGTTGATAGGCCACCCTGACATAACAGTTGGCTAACCTCTTAAACTTCAAAGTTACCGCTTGGCTACCAGCCACAGACCAGGACAGACTGGCACCAGGCCTAAAAGCTGACAAACTGGCTGGAGGCCCAACGGGCTGAGCTGACAGATTTTTCTACAAAGGTCCCGAAGAACAGGATTTGACAAATTGAGCAGCACGTTGAATGACTTACCTAGTAATCCCATCTTACAGACACAGTGTGTAGAGTAGGATCTTTCAATGTGTGGTACACTGACATACTGAATTTCTTATCCTACTATTCATTGTGTGCTAGCATAATTTCAGAACGGTCTGTCTGAGGCCCTGAATGTATTGTCACCAAAAAAGACTTGCTTGGCAAGTTTTTCTAGTGCTAAAGCAATTTTAGCTGTGCTGGGACATTGGTGCTGCTTGCTTTGGTGTGGACCTGTACCCTAGTGATGTAGGTAAGTAGCAAAATTAAGGTAATTAGTGGTGGAGTTGAGTTTAGAGATTATGTTAGTGTTAGGCCTCGTACACACGATAGGATCGCCAGAGGACAACGGTCTGAAGGACCGTTTTCATCAGTTCAAACCGATCGTGTGTAGGCCCCATAGGTTATTTAAACTTCGGTCAAAAAAATTAGAACTTGCTTTAAAATTTAACCGATGGACGCCTAACCGATAGGTCAAAACCGATCGTTAGTATGCAAAAGCATTGGTTAAAAACCTGCGTATGCTCAGAATCAAGTGAACGCATGCTTGAACTTCGTTTTTTTCAGCACGTTGTTGTGTTTTACGTCACCACGTTCTGACACAATCGTTTTTTTTAACTGATGGTGTGTAAGCGCGACGGACCATCAGTCAGCTTCATCGGTTAACCGATGAGAATGGTCCTTCGGACCGTTCTCATCGGATCAACTGATCGTGTGTACGAGGCTTTAGGCTTAGAGAATCAGTGTTTCAAGGATTTCCAGAAGGCATGTTATGTGGTAAGGGGAAACATTGGGGGTTATGTGTTGAGAGATAGATTAGGGTTCAAGTGTGTGGTGCTGATGGGTTCAATTTTGGGGTTATATGTTCATGAATGAGAAGGGTTAATGTGTATCTAAACCCAAAAACAAGGCACTTACACCAGTGACATTTTAAGTACTGAAAATACCAGTTTTTCTGTCCGGAATGCAGTGAACTTCCTCTGGGATGAAAAGACAGCATAACAAATGTTACCTCTATTTTGTAAACTATTAAGCCTCGTACACGCGCTTAGATCGGATGACCGAACGTGCGTTTTTTGTGGCATGCTAGTCTCATGTTGAAAGTGAAGAGGTTACTCACAATACGAAAATTCTCGTACAACATAATACAACGTCATAAGTGACATAGAGTGTTGAATAGTTTTGTATGTATTCTTTCAAATCTGAGCATACGTAGTTTTACTCTTATGCCGCATACACACGACCGTTTTTCGGGTTAAACAAAATTGAGTTTTTAAGGGTTTAGAAAAAACAAAGGGCCAGATTCACAGTCGAAATATGCTGATACGCCGGTGTATTTTCACATTTGCCACGTCGTAGCGTTGTTTTGAATCCTCAAAACAAGTTACGACGGCTTTAGGCTTCGATCCGACAGGCGTACGGCTTCGTACGCCTTCGGATCGTAGGTGTAATACTCCGGCGCCCCCTGGGTGGAGTTTGCGTCGTTTTCCTGCCTCAGGTATGCAAATTAGCTGTTTTTCAGTCTGTTACATCGTGATGAATGTGCTTACTCCATTACGAACGCTAGTTTTACCAGAACGAGCGCTCCCGTCTCATAACTTGCTTCTGAGCATGCACGTTTTTTTCACGTTGTTAAAGCCCACACACGACATGACCATTTTTTACAACCTTAAAAACGACAACGTTAAAAACGTCGTAAAAATAGAGCATGTTCGAAATTTTTAATGCCCATTTTTTAGATCGTGGAAAATGCTCTGGAGCCCACACATGATCGTTTTTAATGACATAAAAAAGAAACGTCATTTTTTAGAACCCGAAAAACGATCACGTTTTTTTTTTGTACGAAAACCGTACTAATGAAACGAAAATCGGATGGTAAGTCCGACAAAAATGTTATAGTCTGCACATCCAGCTTTTGTCTGATGAAAAAGTGAAATCGGTTGTCGAAAGCACCGTACTAACGGGCCGAAAATTGGCAGACATCTCGTCCTACAAATTTTTCTGCTAATTCGTAAACTAGCCTCTACCAGTTATCAAATCAGCTGAGAACCGCTCTCATATATAAGGAACCAATGTCCTTCATCTATCAAGGTAATCGCCTCCACACAAAGACACTGGCCCGGATTCAGAAACAAGATACGACGGCGTATCTCCTGATACGTCGTCGTATCTCTGAGTGCGGGCCGTCGTATCTATGCGCCTGATTCAGAGAATCAGTTACGCATAGATATCCCTAAGATCCGACTGGTGTAAGTGTCTTACACCGTCGTATCTTAGGCTGCATATTCTCGCTGGCCGCTAGGTGGTGCTTCCGTATAGTTACGCGAGGAATATGCAAATTAGGATTTACGCTGATTCAGAAACGAACGCCCGCCCGTCGCTTTTTTTTTTTACGTCGTTTGCATTCGGCTTTTTCCAGGGTATAGTTAACCCTGCTATATGAGGCGTAGCTAATGTTAAGTATGGCCATCGTTCCCGCGCAGAGTTTTGAAATTTTACGTTTGCGTAAGTTGTTCGCGAATACGGATGGACGTAATTTACGTTCACGTCGAAAGCATGACGATTTGCCGACGTCATTTGGAGCATGCGCACTGGGATTCAGTTGCGGCCGGCGCATGTGCAGTTCGTTAGGCGTGGGGACGCGCTTCATTTAAATGATACACGCCCCCTACCCGCCGAATTTGAATTCCGTCGGGTGATTTACGCTACGCCGCCGCAACTGACCAAAGCATTTGCCTGAAAAACTTGCGGCGGCGTAACGTAAATGAGATACGTTACGCCAGCAGAAAGATCCGCTGATCTTTCTGAATCTGGCCCACTGTGTAGATCAAAGCATTGTAGGTCAGCAATGGGGGAAAAGATAGATAGACAATGCATTTGACTGGTCCTTTGCACTCTTCTTGTCAATTAAACTTTTATATAAAGTCAGGTAAATATTTCAGGTGCATCAAATCAAAAGGTGTGCAAAGTTTGTTTGTTAATTTTCTATGGACAGCAGCCCTACCTAAATAGACAATGACCCCTGCTCTATGTGGAAGCAACGGTCTCTCTCCCGAGTTCGAACTGGCCGCTCTGCTGAGTCAAATATATCGTTCTACAATCAGCAATGCCTAAACTGATTGGGGAGCTGATACATTTTCCAACAGTGTCCCTCTATGCAGCATGGGGACAGGCTTTTTTACTCAGGCTTCGGCTGATTTCCAAAGAAAACAAATTCTCTTCAATGGAACACAGACGGCAAAATCCTCTTCTATTCAAAAAATAAAAGAATATTACTTAAAATAGTAATCACTCGTATATATTGCATGATTGACAAATTTGCTAAACATTTTCAAAGAAAAACGTAAAGGAAATTGGTCCTGAAATAATGCAGTGGGGGTGCAGTTGCAAGGCCTGAGCCTAGGGCTTAAATAGTTACACCTCTGTTTCATTATATTAATGTTGATCCTTTTAGGTCTAAGAAGCCTAATCTTCCAGGATTATTGTGGAATTTGGAGAACAATTCATTTTTCAATATTAAGACCTGCGGTCATGGAGCCTTCATCATTTCAAGAGCACATTGATAAATACTCTTAAAAAGCACATGCATTCCTGTGTGATTTCACTCAGGTATAACAATGTCTTCTGACAGTTTATCATAATCCTTTTCTGAATAAAGGAAAAGAGCAATCAGAACAAAATAGGATTAGGAGGCAGCAGTATTAAAAGGGATATGAGTGAATAAATAAATGGGTGTTCCCTGGCAGAATGCATTTGTATTTTTGGATCAAACAATACTTTGTTGCACAACTTGAAGCTGAAGGCTGTAAACACAAGCAGGCTTATTCAATGGTGTAGAACAGGGGTCTCCAATGATTTTTTTTCTTAAAGGGCAGTTTATTGACCTTCAGACTCTACGGGGGCTGAACTGTAGCCAGTAGAAGTATAAAATGTCCAAGCATTGGAGTAAACCATGCCTCATCATTGGTATTAGTGGTAGGAATAGTGCCCCATTGTTGGTTTTAGTGGGAGGAAAGTGCCCTATCATTGGTGTTAGTGGGAGGAATAGTGTCTCGTATCATTTGGGAGAAATAATGCCCCAGGGACTGGTTAAAAGCAAGCAAAAAGCCACATCTGGCTCACACGATGCAGTTTTTTCGAGACCATTGGCGTAGAGCAAAGAGGATGCTCAAAGTGCAAAAACTCACAGCAACCCTCCAAAATATGGTTTCAAATAGTTAGTCCAGGGGAATATTTAGTTGTGGAAAAATAGCATTGGACTTTTAGGGTTATCTCACTGGTGTTGTTATTTTAAAGAATTGATGTTGATGTAAATGATCTGGTTCCTGGACAGGCATCTTTTACACCCCAGAGGATCTCGACGGTCTCCTTGGCTTGCAGTGTAATGTAACAAAAAATGTAATTGAGGTGCGACACCAATGCTAGAGTTCCAAGTACAAATGTATTCCAGTAAAGGTCAGGGGCAGGGGTCAAGTCCTGGGGAAAAAAGTGTGGGAACTCCCACCCAACATCCACTCCCCCACCAAAAAAAAAAATTATACGCTTATATGCATAATTACTAAACCACATGTTTTTTTAAGCAAGTTCTTTCTAAATCCCGCGATAACTCGCGGCAGACCTCCGTAATGTCTCCTGGGAACAATGACAAAAGCTCCCAGGAGACATTGCGGCATCGAGGAAGTGACGGAATACCCGCACACAACCTGATGAATCCATATACAGGAAGCGGCCAGTAACATAAAGGATTACTAAGATTCGCTAGCCCCTGACAGTGACTCGAGCTGGGCATCGCCGCTTAGTGAAGGATTGGCTCGGGCGGCTCGGCTGCTCTCAGCTGCTCTAGTCCTGCAAAGGGAACTGCGTTCCTGCTGTGAAAAAAGTGCAGGAACTCCGTTCCCACGCGTTCCCGCAGGACTAGAGCCCTGGTCAGGGGTACAATCTAAAAATAATTATCCAATATGTTTCGGGGGTCCAAGAATGTCCCCTTGGCATCAGAGGTTTTTTGGCAACAATGTGAACAAACTAGAAGTGAACTGAACCTACAATGGTATTTTATCCAGTGTGAATTATAAGCATAGGTCTTTCAGCAGCTTGTTTGGCAGCCAATCAAGACCTGATGAATGGGGAAATCTTGGACCTCCGAAACCCATTGGATATTTTTTTTTATTGTACCCCTGACTTTTGTCAAAATAAATTTGTATCTGGATCTCTTAGCAGTGGTTTGGTACTTAATTTTCTGTTACATGGGAATATTTTGGTATAGGTGGAGTCTGGTAGGTTAAGGCAGCCCTTGGTTCCATGTCTTGTACACTTCTTCAGTGAGTCCACCTGGTCATAAAGCCAAACTTGGGTCGTTTCCATCCACAATGCATTTCAGCTCTTTTTGTTGCACCCTTCATTATATAAAAAACATTGAGAATTCAGCAGGGAAAGTAGGGAACCCATTAGGTGTTTGGACCCTGGAACTTAAGCATATTTATTATAACAATAGAATCACCAAGAGATAATAGCAACAATATGGTGGTTTGACTTTTCAATATCTATGAAAAGCTTAAATATCCATTTTGTCTAGACTGATCTGAGTAAAATGAACTCTCAGGCCCCATACACACCATAGAATCTATCCGCAGATAAATCCCATCAAATGGGTTTCTGCGGATAGATTCTATGGTGTGTACACTCCGTCGGATATTTATCCGCGGATAAATCTCCCCTGGGATGGATTTCCAGCAGATGGATATTTGCTGACATGCTCAACAAATCCATCTGCTGGAATCCATTCCAACGGATGGATCCGCTCGTCTGTACAGACTTACCGGATCCATCCGTCCAAAGGGATTCCCCGCACGCGTCGTAATGATTTGACGCATGCGTGGAATTCCTTATATGACAGCGTCGCGCCCGTCGCCGCGTCATAATAGCGGCGACGGCGCGACACGTCATCGGCAGAGGATTTCAGCGCGGATTTCAATGCGATGGTGTGTACACGCCATCGCATAGAAATCTTCTGAAATCCTCGAGAGGATTTATCCGCGGATACGGTCCGCTGGACCGTATCTGCGGATAAATCCTCTCGTGTGTATGGGGCCTCATGCTGCTTACACATGATCAGAAATTCCAAAAAGAAAACCGTGGATTTTTTTCCGACGGAATGTTGGCTCAAACTTGTGTTGTATACACATGGTCACACAAAATTCCGACCGTCAAGAACGCGCTGACGTACAACACTACAACAAGCCGAGAAAAATTAAGTTCAATGATTCCGAGCAGGTGTCGAATTGATTCCTAGCATGCGTGTTTTTTTTTGCGCGTCGGAATTGCATACAGACGATTGGAATTCTTGTCGGAAAAATTGAGAACCAGCTCTCAAATTTTTGCTGTCGGAAATTCCGACAAAAAAAGTCCGATGGACCCTACACACGGGCGGAATTTCCAACCAAAACCTCAAATCGAACTTTTCTTTTCAGAACTTCCAACCGTGTGTACGCGGCATTCAGGCTCATTCATATGGCCATCCAGGGCCCAGATCAGCCTATTTCTATGGCAGATTGGCCAGGTGTTTGCTATCAGCTTTGGCCGTTCTGCAGCTGTTCCTATGTACTTGCACATGGAACAATTAACTATACAGTAGTTAGGGACAGACAAGCGGCCTTGGACACAAACATTGATCCAGCTTGGAACAATGTAAGCATGCAATTAAAGTATAACTGAAAGGCAAAACATTGTGTTTGTTTTGAATAGAGTGGGAGGGGATTAGAACTAAACAAGGCCAAGGATAAATCTAAGGAAAAATTCCAAGCTTACTTACCAACCAGCCCGCGGACAACCGAATCAACCTGTCTAACAGTATGCTTTAAAAAACGGATTTAGTCTGCACACATTTGCAATTACATGTGTAAGCTACAGGCCACGTCAAGGCATCATGGTATCTGTAGTTCCTATCACTGACCAATGAGTGACCCCACAGTGGAAGCACATGCATTCTGATGAATAGGTGGAGGGCAGGTAGACTGAAGGGTACCCAATCCCTCTTAAAGGTACCTGGAATTTAGCTTTAGGCTCCATGTACACCAGGATTTTTTTTTAAGCTCAAAAACTGATAAAAGAAAAATGCTGAAAAAAAGGCTGATAATAGCGTTTTTGTGATAGCTTTTAGGAGTGTTTAGGAGTATTAGTTTTTTATTCACATTTTTATAGTACATGGGAAAAAAAACAATTGCTCTAAAAAGCTGTTAGGAGTATTTTAGTAGTGTTTAGAGGCATTTCAGAGTCTTTAGAGCTTTTTTTCTGCTGGAAAAACATTCCAAAAAACTCTACATTTGCTCAAAATACGCTAATAGCCTAAAGGATTGTGCATGGACACATAGGATAACACTATTTAGCTTCTAGGAGAAAAAAATGCTAATAACAGCCTCTAGGAGCTTAAAAAACACTAGTGTGTGTGGAGCCTTAAAGTATTTGTGTTTTCATAGAGGTCTATACATCAGACCTAAAAATTAGGAAAAGAGGAACTAAGAAGGAAAGAGGAAAAGAAACATTTTGTTCCAAAAAAAGTGACTGTCCCTCCAAATTAGGTTGAGGAAAATGGAAAAATGGCACTCGATCTGTAGGATTATCTCACTGGTATTGCCATCTTAATATATTGATGTTGATGTAAATGATCTGGTTCCCAGCCTTGGCTTTTACTCTCGAAACAATCTCCATGGTCTCTTTAGCTTGTAGTATAATGCAAAATGGAAATTAAAGCACCACACCACTGCTAAGAGGTCCAGCTACAACTGTATTACAATAAAAGTCAGGTGGATAATCCAAAAAGTAGCCAACATGTTTTGAGGGCCCAAGAGCACCCACCTCACCAGCACTAGATAAAAATACATTTCCATATCAATCCCATATCAATACAATATTCCCTTTTTAGGGTTCTGTTTAGAACCACATACCCAACAGCCAATAGTATTGGAAGTATTAAACTTAGTACACAAAAAATTCAGACAAATGAACATGAATAATAAACCATTCCATTTTAGTTCATCAATTAGGTTAAAAAAAATAATAATAGTACCCCTGACTACTACTGGAATAAAGTTGTATCTGGGTCTCAGCAGTGGTGTGGCACTTCATTTGCCATTAAAAAAAATACCCCCAAATAAGGGACAGTTGGGATATATTGGCTTTGCACAGTGCTGTCTGAACATAGAGGAGCACTAGAATGCCCTAATCAGTGTGCTGCTGTTCATCATCATCCAATCAACAGACTGCAGTAAGCGTTGGATCCAGGGGTCGCTTGTCCATTAAGGACCCAAGGGCGCCACCCCCCTCTCCCTCTCGCCTCCCGTATCCATGCGCCTGGCCCATTTCAGGACACCGGCGCATGGATTCCAATGCGGAGGGGCTATTTTATTGAAGCACCGATTAGAGCCAAAGTTTCTAACAGGCTTCAATATAGGGTGGGCTTGGGTCACAGAGAGTGTGTTCCGAGCCCACCCAGGTGTGTTACACTGATTCTCCTCCCAGCCAATCAGTAAGTGGGTTTTGATTGGTTAAAGGACAGGCGATCCTATTGGATGCCTAGGAGAAAGAGAGGAGGAGCTGGAGCTGCCATTGAGAAGTGGAGTCGAAGCCCAGCCACTTCACCACACTGCCTGCCACCCGCCACGATAAGTGCTGGACCGACCGGAAAACAGCGAGGGGTGGGTGCTGCTCAGGGGGATGGGTGTTTTTTTTCCACCCCCAAAAAAACACCAGCCGCCACTGCTTGGATCACTCTGTATTGCATACCTTCAGTAAGGCAAAGTGAGGTCTTAGGCCTGGTTGTGCTGACTGGCAGGATTACTTGGATCACAAGACTGACTGATCAAAATTGTACATTTTTAGACAAGTAAGGCCTCGTACACACAATAGGTTAACCAGAGGACAACGGTCTGAAGGACCGTTTTCATCGGTCAAAACCGATCGTGTGTGGGCCCCATAGGTTATTTAACCTTCGGTTAAAAAAAGACAACTTGCTTTAAAATTTAACCGATGGATTGCTGACCGATAGGTCAAAACCGATCGTTAGTATGCAAAACCATTAGTTAAAAATCCACGCATGCTCAGAATCAAGTTGACGCATGCTTGGAAGCATTGAACTTCATTTTTTTCAGCACGTCTTTGTGTTTTACGTCACCGCGTTCTGACACGATCGGTTATTTAACCTATGGTGTGTAGGCGTGACGGACCATCAGTCAGCTTCATCGGTTAACCTAAGACAACGGTCCTTCAGACCGTTGTCCTCTGGTTAACCTATCGTGTGTACGAGGCTTAAAACATCTTCCCACTATACGTTTCAATTATGTATTCAGATATTTTTCTGTCATTCAGCTTTAAGAAACTCTGCTGAAGAACAATGAAGACAAGAAACAGTGTCAAATAGTTTGTGGGATAAGCTGACTGCATTATCCAGTAATGCTAAATGTATTTCACGTATGTGTCATGCAAATATCCCACTATTCTCCCTCAACCTACTTCTGTTTTCCCTCCCTGCCAATTGGCCTGGAGTGCTTGTTGCTGTTGGAGGCGAGAAGTTGTAAGACTCGACCAACTATGTCACCCATTCTCACATCTGTTTAATCCACTTGCTGCATTTGGAATCTGCTAGTGAGGAGCCCGAATAGGCTGCCATTCAACAGTAATACATCCACCGAGAGGAAAATAAGAGATATTTTGGAATTGTGCCATGGTTCAGATCTTGGGAGAAAGTAGACCGAATTAATGTTCACCTCATTATCACAGGCGTGCCCTTTTTTTATTGCACCATAAAATGTTTTTTTTTTTTAAGAAACACGTGGCTTAATGTGGCTAAAAGTTTTTACAATATTTTTACCTTTAACACGTTAGAACCCATGCCTTTAACACTTGAAGACCCCATCCCCAGACTAAAAAAAATGCAGTGAAAACCATAAAGTATGAAAATGTAACCACTTGCCAACTCGCCGCAGTACATATACTTCGACAGGGCAGCTCCTACAGGCACCAGGATGTACCCCAACATCGCTGCATGTTTCCATTTCGGCTACGCACTCATACCCTGCCTGCCTACTCCCCTGTGATTTGACACAGTGGGAGTTTGTCAGCCGATCCTGGCCAATGATTCATGGCCAGGACCTGCTGACTGGCTCTGTTGAATCGCAGCCCAGGGCCCTGTGCTGACAATCAACACAGGGCTCTGTCCAGAGGGAACAAATGCTTTGTTTCGTTAACCTACAAAGCAGGGTAAAGAAACAAATTGATCTTTAATAAAACAAACAGTACATATGGCACACATTACACATTGTTAGGGACACGATTAACTCCTTGATTGCCCCTAGATGTTAGCCCCTTCGCAGCCAGTGTCATTAGGACAATGACAGTGTATGTTATAAGCACTGATCACTGTAATAATGTCACTGGAGATGTCAGTGGCAGTTAGTCAGTTCCCACAAAGTTAGTATCAGATGCCCACCGTCCCACTTTAAGTCACTGATCGCTGCCATTACTACGGGGGTTCTTAAAAAAGTTTCTGCACTTATTTTTTAGAAGTTTTACAGCCATCTTCACCACAGCGTGAGAACTCTAAGACCCCTTTCACACTGGGGCGGTTTTTAGGCGCTTTAGCACTGGTAATAGCCTCTGCTAAGTGCCTGAAAACCACCTCCCATTCATTCCAGTGTGTCTTTTCACAATGGGGTTGTGTGTTTGCGGGACGTTCAGAAAAGTCCTGCAAGCAGCATCTTTGGGGCCGGGTTGGGGGCGCTGTATTTAGCGCTCCCAGAACACCCTGCCCATTGGAATGAATGGGCAGTGCTTTCAAAGCACCTGAAAAGTGCTTTCAAAGCACCACAAAACTGGAGTTTTTAACCCTCTTTTGGGGGGTTAAAAGCACCTCGCTAACAGCCAAAAAGCACTGCAAAAGCACTGCTCGACCAAAGCGCGGTGACGTCCATCATGTACGACGGCACTATAAAGGGGAAGTTCCATTCAAATGGCGCCACCCTTTGGGCTGCTTTTGCTGATCCTCGTGTTAGTAAAAGTTTAGTGAGAGACAATTCGCGCTTTTCAGCCTTGTGCTTTTCAGTCCGTTACAGCATGACGAATGTGCTATCTCCATTACGAATGCTAGTTTTGCCAGAACGAGCGCTCAGTCTCATACTTGATTCTGAGCATACACATTTTTTTCCCCTCGGAAAAGCATACACACAAGCGTTTTTTGCGATGAGAAAAAGACTGACGGGAAACACGACAGGAAAAATGGAGCAGGTTCAAATGTTTTTGCGGGCAGTTTTCTCGTCGGGAAAACTGCTATGGGGCATACACACGGCCGGTTTTTCTAAAGGGTTTAATGATGTTTTTATGATGTATAATTGAACAGATTTGCAATAATTTTTGTCTGTTATGTCAGCTTGGAGCTTAGCTTTAAATAAAGATAACATGAAAGATTTGTAGACTTTTTTTTTTTTTTTAACTCTTTGTTAAATAATGGAAGTTAAAAGACAAGGGTGATAGAGCCCCCCTAACAAAATCACTGGTGCCTCAGTGAGTATTTCTAATAAAATCCACAGTGCTGAGCTATAGGTTCCTGCCACGCAGGTTAAAAGCAACTTTTTGTTACTGGCCGAGAAGTAGATTTGAAGTGACAAGGTGAGGGCTGTGTATCCCAACTAGTAGTCATACATCTTTCCACAAATTTACATATTTGCTCTCGTCTTTGACATGATGACTTCAAGTTATTTTATGTAAACTTACATCCTACGTGGTTTTCAGAACATTACTCCATTGACAAGTATGCAATTAATGGGGGATTAACATAAAATTCACCAGTATGAATCACTTTCAATTTAGTTTTTGAAACAAAAAATAATGAAAAATATTTGGCTTGGCTTTTGAGAACCTTTTTTTTTTCTGCCAGACACATTTTGTGAATTAACCTTAAATATTTTAGTTCAGAAAATAATAACTTGTCTGTGTCGCAGACTGGCTGGTTTTAGAAACTTTGATTGAATGGCAGAAGACATTTAGGGAAGAAGCTAAGTAAACATGGGAAAAGGTGTCAAAATTCTGATGCTCAGTGAACTGCAAGCTTCTTAATATTTGTTGATGCTCAACGTACTGTGCCTAGTGCAACTCAGGAATGCATGTAATCCATAGAATGGCCTTATACCTGGATTTGGACTTGCATTTTAAAAGTTATTTCTAGTAAAGTGTGACCATTGGGATAAGGAATGACCCTATGTATTACAGTTGCAATGGTAAGGGAAACATAGGGCCAGATTCACAGACAGCGGCGTATGTTTGAGCGGGCGTAGCGCATCTCATATGCGCTACGCCGACGTAACATAGAGAGGCAAGACTAGTATTCACAAAGCACTTGCTCCCTAAGTTACGGCGGCGTAGCGTAAATGGGCCGGCGTAAGCCCACCTAATTCAAATTCGGAAGGTAGTGGGCGTGTTGTATTAAAATTAACCGTGATCCCATGTAAATGAATGGCCGAACGAACGGCGCATGCGCGCGCATGCTCAGAATCACGTTGCATATACTCCCTAAGATCCGACAGCTCAATGCGTACGACGTGAACGTAACCTACGTCCAGCCCCATTCACGTACGACTTACGTAAACAACGTAAAATACGACGCTGTTCCCACGCCCATACCTTAACATGACATACCCCTGCTTTATGAGGGGTAAACTTACGCCGGACGTACTGTGACGGGCGCAAGTACATCCGTGAATCGGCGTATCTAGGTCATTTACATATTCGATGCGTAAATCAATGGAAGCGCCCCTAGCGGCCAGCGTAAATATGCACCCAAGATACGACGACGTAGGAGACTTACGTTGGTCGGATGGAGCCATAATTTAGGCGAATACGGCCCATAGATACGGCGGCGTATCAACAGATGCGTCGGCGTAAGTTCTCTCTGAATCTGGCCCATAATGTTTAAGAGCTTAGAGAATGCTTGCTAGTATCTTGATGTCCTCTGATTTGTCTGTCAGGCTCCATGAACAATTATGGCAATCACTGGTAAATACTTACCAACATACCACCAACCGCACCAGATGCCCTCAAATAAGGACAACTTTCCAGGTGCTTTCTTCAGAAACTGACACATAAGGGGTCCATGATACATGGAATTCTCAGTTTGTCTTCAGTCTTTCAGGGCGAAGACTCTTGTGGCAAAAGTAGGAGGTGGGTATTGCAGCCTGAACTGCTTTTATTTTATTTTAAACAGAGCTTGAGCATTTTGTAGCTCAAGCCTTGAAGCTCCAAAACTCTCTACACCCTAAGGCCCCGTACACACCATAGAATCCATCCGCAGATAAATCCCAGCAAATGGGTTTCTGCGGATAGATCCTATGGTGTGTACACGCCAGCGGATCTTTTTCCGCGGATAAATCTCCCCTGGGATGGATTCCAGCAGATCGGATATTTGCTGACATGCACAACAAATCCATCTGCTGGAATCCATCCCAACGGATGGATCCGCTCGTCTGTACAGACTCACCGGATCCATCCGTCCAAAGGGATTCCCCGCACGCGTCGTAATGATTTGACGCATGCGTGGAATTCCTTATATGACAGCGTCGCGCCCGTCGCCGCGTCATAATCGCGGCGACGGCGCGACACGTCATCGCCAGAGGATTTCGGCGCGGATTTCAATGCGATGGTGTGTACACGCCATCGCATAGAAATCTGCTGAAATCCTCGAGAGGATTAAATCCTCTCGTGTGTATGGGGCCTAAGTGTCGGTTCACACAGGGGCAACCCAACTTACAGCACAACTTTGCAAGGCGCTTTGGAGGCGACTTCAGCACGACTTTAAGCAACTTACAACACGACTTGAAGTTGCCTCCAGGACAGGCGACTTTGCCAGTGGCCAATCACAGAATTATCAGCTCTGTGGGAGGGAGTGGTTTGCCTGAGTAAACTATTTTATTTTCCTGTAAAGTTGCTTCAGTTAAGATGGAGATCCGACTTGGAGGCAACTTCCATTGAAATCTATGGGTACAAGTTGCCTAGAAGTCGCCTTGAAGTAGTACAGGAACCTTTTCTGAAGTCGGAGCAACTTCAGTAGTGTACATTAAGACGGCTCTCATTGACTTCAATGGAATTTCTTATGTCCAGCGACTTGGGGCAACTTGAGGTCTGACAAGTCGGATCCCAAGTCGCTGTAGTGTGAACCTGCACTAAAACTAAAACAATGGCTGTTCACACTATAGTGCCAGGCACTCCAAAAGCTATGAGCTACTTTTCAGGCAGATTTAGGTGTTTTTGGCACCATGGACTTCAATGGGAATGCCTGTGAACATTTTAATCAATTGTTTTTAAACATTTCTTTAAGGCATGTTTCAGACTTTTTAATGCATTCTTTATTTTAACATGCACATGTAATATGACACGCAAGTTTGCATGTTTTTCTATAATTCCAGAGCTGAAATGCAGAACAATTTCAACAGATCATGGTATATCATGTATTCGTAATACATGAAGTATGAGGTAATAATATATAAAATATATAGAGCAGATCCAATCAAGCTTGTACAATTTAACATTCCATGGCAGCGGAAGAGGGAGTCAATGTATGTGTTATAGCCATATTTAGACTGTGCATGGAACTCCCTCCATGTCAATAAAGTAGAGTCATGGCTGTAGTGTGGTATTGGTATAGCTGCATGTGCAGAAAAGAGCAGCAACCAGAAATGAAAATAAAAAGGTAAAAGAAGACAAGGTTTAGGGGAGGGTTGAGGGACTAAGGGGAGGACAGGAGGAAGGGCCATTCGGGCATGGGCATCCACCAAAGCAGCTTCAGGTCACAAGTGAAATGAATTTCCGACAACATTTGTGTGACCGTGTGTATCTAACACAACATTCCGTCTGGAAAAAATCCATGTTTTTTTTTTGTTGGAAACTAATGCTTACCATTGGCTAAACAAAAACACCTGAAGCTTGAATACGCATGTAAAATTCTTGAAATAAAAACAGCTTCTAAAACTCTTGTATATATCTGCAAAAACCCTCAAACAAAAGCACCAGAAAATTGCTCTGCTCAGGCGGCAATTAAAGACACACCAAAAACCACATGGCCTGAACTGCCCCATCGCGTTTTTTTTGTTGTTGCAGGGGGCACACTGGAAACTTGCCATTGTTCTGCTCTCCAGCGTCACTCCTGTCAGACAATGTAGGGTTCATGATAGCTGCTGGAGGAAACATTCTACTCTCTCCTCAATCCAAGGGCAATCTACTGGGTGTGCAAGAGAGCAGGGAGAAGGGGTGACCATGGAAAACAGACTTCCTTCTCAGCAGGTACCCACTGGTGAGTGAGGGCAGACTGCCCTTCTTCCTGGCATCCTTCATCTCGTGGTAAGTAGTGCAATGACAGGGAGATCTGGACTGTATGTACACAGCAGTTTGGCATGTTCGTCCTGGCACTAGTCAACACAGGCCCTTCGTTTTCAACACAATCCCTGTGTTCTGTAAATTGCCTTGGATTCTAGGGTGAGGCTCTGCACAGGACCTCAAAATTAAACTCCAGGTATTAAACCCTTCCCCCACCATCCAATTATCAAGTGCCAAAGTTTTTCCTTTCTAGTCCTACTGAGGCTCTGACATTAAACAGCTGAATGGACGGATTGGGTTCAAGCTGAACTTGACGTCATAGTCCTGTATGTGTCCTGGGTCTAGGATCATGTATATGTCCTGTATGTCCTGGGTCTAGGATCCAAGGATCCAGGGACACATGGATCAATTAGATTGCCAATGCAGGTACTTGCAGGTCACAAGGTGCCTGCACCTCAGCCCTGTTGCTACCTTAGCAGTTTTTGAGCCAGGTATCTTAAATCTATTCAATACTCCCAGCAGAATTTCAAATTTTGTTAACGGGTTGCATCCACCATGCAAAGTCAAGTGATGGTGTCATACACCCAGCAAGGGAAGGAAACTTCAAAATGTTAAATAGATTATGAAAAAAAGCTGTTAAAGGTGTTGCAATTGCTGTGTAGGAAGAGCAGAGACAAAAACTGCTATGGGAAGATATATATGATGCAGTCAGTTAACTCACTGACACGTATGCATGACAAATATTGGGTTCAGCTCGTCTATCAATATTATTATCACAAAAGGTTTATTTGCTCAATAGAAAGGTTTTATTATTCCTACAATTCAGTTGTCCATTCTATCTGTAATTTTTTCTAAATATTTGAAAAACCTAAATAAAATCTATTGGAAAGAACAAATTATTACATTAATGAAAATACATGTTTAAAATTACAAAAACAGATGCCCTTTAACTGGCAGAAGAAATATATAAAGATTTAAAATCCAAACAGCAAGAATTAGTAAAGGTATTAGCAGCCAAAAGGGAGTGTGCCAGACTTCAGCAATGGCATCGGTTCTCGGGATTTTAGAGGCCAATATTAATTATTTACAGTTTGGACTTCTGGAATAAGAAGGTCTGCTTGAAGCAAAAATATTTTCTACAAAACCTGCATACCCTGAGCATTACAACCAATGTTTGGATCATCAGGATCTCTTATGTCATTGGCAGCTGCACACCAGGGGAAAATGTATATATCACTCTATGGCCTTACTGCAGCCATACTGCTGCTTTTCAAAGAAAAAAAACCTTTGCCACTGTAGCACCGCTTTGACACCCCAAAAACAGGCTAGCACCATCAAAAGCGGGTGAGTCTAGCATTTCATCCCAGGGTTGATTTCATGGCTAAAATGGGAGGACCAAAAAAGAATTTTGAGCACCAGTCACTTTACGCTTTTTTGGCAATTTATTGCAGAGCGGTTAATGAGGTGAGGATTAAGGGTCCCAGATACTGTAGCCGATCACTTACAGACTCTCCAGATCCAAATCAATGTCTAATTTCACAGTGTCAAAAATCTTTAAGCCGACCTGGCAACACTGTAAGCACGTTCTTAAATTTCCATGCAACCTCCAAGTTAGGACGCAGGCTATGAGTAAGCACTGATTGTAGTGCGAAACGTCAGCTGTATGCCCCTGTCTTTGCTGTGATGTATGGTGTTTGAATACTTTTATCAATAAAAGGCAACCGAGAAGGTTTTTCCAGAGTGCCGCTTTCCAAACATTTCTTTCTACAATTGAGGATGCAGGCTTTCCTGGGAGACCAGCCTTCTTCCTAGGCCCCAGACCAGTCTATTGGCCCTAACAGCAGAGCTCTATCCAGCAGCACCTCCCAAGGCCTCAGCCAGGAAGAGAGAGCACAAGGCCTGTCTGAAATGTTTATATCCCCCCTAGCATGCACCAGTGGCATTCGCCTCCCACTAGATTGGCTGAAGAAAATATAAATATTCATAACTTAGTTTTGTTTGTGAAATTGCATACTGTGCAACCAGTGATATCAGTGACATCTACTGGCGACAGTGAGAAATCACAAGGGTGCTGTATAATGTAAAGGGGGCCAGAGGTGCAGGGTGCTGTGTAATGTAAAGGGGGCCAGTGATGCAGGGTGCTGTGTAATGTAAAGGGGTCCAGAGCTGTGGGGTGTTGTGTAATGTAAAGGGGTCCAGAGCTGTGGGGTGCTGTGTAATGTAAATGGGTCCAGAGCTGTGGGGTGCTGTGTAATGTAAAGGGGTCCAGAGGTGCAGTTGTGGAGAGTACACAGTAGTGACAAAGAGATATTGAAAGATGCAGGGGGCACAGTGGTATGTTTTTACATTTTAACGTGGGGGGGGCGCTTTTAACCCCCGTTAGCGGTCAAAGAAAGGGTAAAATGCGACTGTGTATCGCCGCTGCCGAAGCGCCCCCCCTCTGAAAAAATTTCAGCAGATGCCCATGACTACAGCCCAGTGAAAAACTAAATTGACAGAGTATCTTCTGTTAAGGAAATAGGGGCTACACCACATTGAGACTTAGTTTACACTTGTGATTGGGGGGAAGGGGGGCAGTAACAATACATAGCCTGGATTGCACACATGTTCTTGCCGTAATGCTTTGTATCCTGAGAAGAAAGTAAGAGAGCATTGAATGGTGAGTATAGCGTTTACATCTATTTTAATACTCTCACCACCTTGTTCTGTTGTAAAACAATGGTGATTTCCTTGTGCAGGATATCATTTCTAGAAGAGCTGCAACTACTACCCTGCTGGCTTACAGAAATCATTGACTAAGAGGGTTCTTGAATACGTAAGCCTTTTTTAACTAAGTTTCTACTTTGTTCTTATAACATAAGGTCACATAGTGAAGATTTCCGTCCATCCTGTAATCAAAATGATGGTTACTTCCTCATACAAAGGTTTTTCAAAATATATCCCTTAATAACTTTCATAATGCAGTGATAGGCCTTGATTGCGTTTGTTTAAAATACCATTTTTGCTTTTAATTACAGTATAATATATAGTTAAATAGAGCATGTTGTCTCAGCTTTTTTTGCTTTGAAATTGCCCTTCAAAAACCCATTTAATAATATGAAAATGTTTGTTTACTGTTTCCTGAAGGCATCAAGAGATATTATGTTAATTGGGGCTATTTATCTCCCATTTGTGGGATGTTTTCCGTTTTTCTACAACGACATTTCTATATTTGGATATAAATCAGGTGGATCTGTTCAGCATGTGATATTACACAGATGTAAAGGCAAGCTGTAACCTTTGAAAATTCATGACAGATATTTGGGGTTTTGATCTTATGCAATCCCTGCATTGTATGATTGACCCTTAACTGGTTTCCTTTTTAGTAAAATGTCTGCACCGCAGGGATGACATTTTGGCCTGAAGACCGTAAGAAACAGAGTCAGGAAATGTTTCCAGCATGAAAGTATGTAAGGCTTCCTCAAAGGGACGACCGGGTTTCCTGATTGAGGCAGACAGGCCCAATAAATAGTAAAATATTTGAGCATCACTGGACTAGGACTAAGCTGCTCACCCGTTTTTATTCCAGGTCCCCAAGAGTCAGTCTCAAGAGTTTTCCACTGTTCCAGGAAACAAGACACGGCAAGTATGTACACGAGTTCAAAAGGCTATTGGGTAGGATTAATGCAGAAAGCCAATAGGGCAGCTTGTTGTTGTATAATTCTGTAGGGGAGGAGCACTTACCGATCTAAGCCTAATGGTGACATTTTACATGAGCGTTCTGTTATGATTCCCATCTGTCAGTTTTTCAGACTGATGCAGACTGAGCAACACCCTACAAGTGCAAAATACAAGTGCAAAGTGCACTTGAAATTGCACTGAAAGTGCACTTGGAAGTGCAGTCGCTGTAGATCCGAGGGGGACATGCAAGGAAAATAAAAAACATCATTTTAGCTTGAACATGATTGGATAATAAAATCAGCAGAGCTTCCCCTCATTTCAGATCTACCCCTCAGATTTACAGTGACTGCACTTCCAAGTGCACTTTCAGCGCAATATCCAGTGCACTTTGCAATTGTAGTTTGCACTTGTAGTGCAAAGTGGATTTGCCTTTCGTAAATAACCCCCAATGTGTCTACAGTATAAATGAAAGGATGTGAACAAACGTACATCCGTTTACATTGGCTAATGCCGCGTACACACAACCGTTTTTAAAGTGGTTGCAAAGGAAATTATTTTTTTCATAATAAGCATCCTTTACCTGCAGACATTCCTCTTTTCACTTCCTCATTGTTCGTTTTTGCTCAGAAGTTGCTCTATTTCTTCTCTGTTCTGTTCACTTCCTGCTTGTCTGATTTTACTGACCACGTGAAGGGAGGCTTTACTGCGGTGGTCAGTAACGTGCTCACCCCCTCCTGGGAACTACATCTGTGCGGCAGGACGCTCTCTACGTGTTAGAGATTTCAAGGAGGTGTGAATTACTGGGTGTGCGCAATTCATACTGCGAAATGTAGTTCTTACATGAACGAGCGCCGCAAACCAGGAAGTGAATGAGAGAACAGAAACTAGAATGCCGGAGGTGATATAGATGAAGGACTTTAATAGGTATTTACTCGTTTAACGTCTGTCTACCTTGCAGACATTAATTTTAGCCAAAACATTTTTTTCCTTTACAACTCCTTTAATGTCATGGAAAAAACAAAGTTTTTCTCGACGTGATTCTTGTCAAGCATTAAAAATTTAGAACATGCTCTAATTTTTCTCGTTGTTTTTCATCAAAGAAAAAGCTATGTCTGGTGCAAAGCAAACACATCACATCACCCAAAGGACACCATCCCCACAGTGAAACATGATGGTGGCAGCATCATGCTGTGGGGATCTTCAAAGTTGTGGGCATGTTCTGTAAATTAAACGATGCAAATCCTCAAACAATCCATGTTAATTCTAGGTTGTGAGGCAACAAAACACGAACAATGCCAAGGGGGTGAATACTTCTGTGAAATTAAACCTGAGGCTGTTCATACAGCCACTGCATTGCTATTGCGTAACATAAGCTGCCTGCACACAGCTCCAGCCACATAAAAAAAATACTCACTCGCATTGAATAGGCCACAGTACCCATGTGAATGAGCCCCAAGACCCCATTCACCCACAGAGCTTTATTGTTTAACTCAATACAGTTTTACCCTTTATGCCCCGTATACACGATCGGAATTTCCGATAGGATTTTCTGATCGTGTGTAGCCCATCTGAGTTTTTTCATCGGAAATTCCGATGAATTTCATCAGAGTTTAGATATAGAACATGTTCTATAATTTCCCGATGGAATTACGTCTGAATTCCGGTATGATTTGGCCGGGCAAAAGCCTGATCGTGTGTACGCGGCATTAGATTCAGCAGGAAAATTGCTATGTGCTAAATTATGTTGTTTTTTGTCTAATTATATCTTTTATGTATTTTTAGTAAAAATATAATTTTGATATTTTCAGGGGGAGGGGCCCTGTCAGGTGGGCAGTACGGGACCCAGTGATTTCTAACAGCAGCCCTGCTAATGGGTGCTCAAGTTTTCTCTTACAGCCAAAATATTATGGTAGCTTCATTTGCTTTTGGCCAGACTGCCCCAAAAGGGAATATGTGTGTTGAGTGATCTACATACTTTTTGTATGAAATATGAAAAGTAAAATAACAGTTACCGAGTGCATGGACCCTAACCTAATAATTATGTAACTATTACATTTTTTTTTCTTCATGTCCCTCTCTTTATATATTCAATTCCAACGAAGCGATGAAAGCTTACTATAAGTGATCAAGCTTTTCCTTTTCTGCTTCTGATACTATATGTTCTCTTGTAACGCACTAAATATTATTGTAATAATGTCCTTTATAAAATAAATAACTTGCTATTCTTGGAGAGAGACTTGACTGCCAGTTTGTCACAGCATTAAGATTTATTCTGGCATCGAGCCCCTGACAGCAAACATTTATCAGATTCTGCCATTCATGCTTTTCAATCGTCTCACAGAAAGTACATTTCTCAATTACTTCTAATGAATGGCCCATCAAAATTATAGTACAAAAATGGGGTCACTCCCATGGGAGCTCTCCACCAGTTTTCCCATGTGAACGCTTGTTCTGCTTTGTAAAGGCCACTTTCACTACAAAGCAAACACCGAGAAAGGCATGAGGGCGTTTAAAGGGAGGTCATGCTGGGAGGTGAACTATATTTAAAGAACCAGAAAACCTGATCAGTCGATTGTTAAAGATGAACTCCAGGCAAACAGCTGAATACACAGCTTATATTCATGTATGTGAAATGCCCTTTTTTTTTTACCAAACATGTCACCCTTGTGATCCGGGCACTTCTACCAGCCAGATTAGCTAAGCTCCTGACCTCTAGTGTAGTTAAGAATTCCCAACTTGGTCAAGAACCCACTAACTGACTACTACTGACCAGATAATGAAGGAGCTGTATCACAATGGTAAGGTCATGACTGTGTTCTCCATTCTTATAATGAGAAAAGCAATACAATCCTATTATCTCATAATACTGACCTTCCCTCTGGAAAACTGATTATATTGATTAAAGGAAGCTAATGTAAAGACAGAATGTAGGTACTTATGCAAGCAGTATTTTAATATACAATTACTGATTCTTTTAAATAAATATACAATTAAAGTAAGCGGACATTTTATTATTTTTTTGTACATCTTCCTGCAGTTTAGGTTTATAACTTAAAGTAGAATTCCAGGCTAAAACTCACTAACCTTAAAAATGCTCTCTTCTGCCACCTAACACCTATGTTTACCAACCTGTGTAAAAAAGATATACTTACCTATTTTTAGGCCGTTCCAGTCAGGTCACAAGATCTCCCCTTTGTAAGTCAGTGGCAGCTGCAAGGGCGAAGACAGAAAACTTGACAGTGGCTGGAATGCCTTTGAATGGTGAAGTCATCCATAGGCTCCTAGTACAGATGGGCCATAGGAACCTATGCCGGTGACATCATCCAAAGGAACCTATGCCGATGACGTCATCCATAGGCTCCTAGTACAGATGGGCCATAGGAACCTATGCCGGTGACGTCATCCATAGGCTCCTAGTACAGATGGGCCATAGGAACCTATGCCGGTGACGACATCCATAGGAACCTATGCTGATGACGACATCCATAGGAACCTATGCTGATGACATCATCCATAGGCTCCTCGTACAGATGGGCCATAGGAACCTATGCCGGTGACATCATCCATAGGAACCTATGCTGATGACATCATCCATAGGCTCCTCGTACAGATGGGCCATAGGAACCTATGCCGGTGACGCCATCCATAGGAACCTATGCCGATGACGTCATCCATAGGCTCCTAGTACAGATGGGCCATAGGAACCTATGCCTTTGTCGAGTGATCTCTCTTCTCCCATGTAGCTGCCACTGGCTGAAACAGGGGCAATCACATAATAGGAGCAGCCTTAAAATACGACGTAGGTAAATATACACATCTTTCTTACAAAGGTTAGTTAGCATAGGAGTTAGGAGAGGGGAGTGAGTATTTTTAAGGTTAGTGAGGTTCACCCTGGAATTCCTCTGTCAGTATAGACTTGTCTTGGCTTTTTCCTACAGTATATCTCTAATTGCAACATTGAGTCATACAGTATGACCTCAGAAGATAACCCCTCTGATTCAGCACCTTCTAATACTTTACTTAGGGAATGGATAATGGTCTGCTCCTGGTTTAAAATTTGAGTCCACCTTTAAAAAATAATAAATGCACATATTTGTGATGACATTTTCAGGAACCTATGCCGATGACGTCATCCATAGGCTCCCAGTACAGAGGGGCCATAGGAACCTATGCTGGAGATGTCATCTATAGGCTTCTAGTATTGATGGGCCATAGGAACCTATGCCGGTGACGCCAGCCATAGGAACCTATGCCGATGACGTCATCCATAGGCTCCCAGTACAGATGGGCCATAGGAACCTATGCCGGTGACGTCATCCATAGGCTCCTAGTACAGATGGGCCATAGGAACCTATGCCGGTACCGCCATCCATAGGAACCTATGCCGGTGACGTCATCCATAGGCTCCTAGTACAGATGGGCCATAGGAACCTATGCCGGTGACGCCAGCCATAGGAACCTATGCCGATGATGTCATCCATAGGCTCCCAGTACAGATGGGCCATTGGAAACTATGCCGGTGACGTCATCCATAGGCTCCTAGTACAGATAGGCCATAGGAACCTATGCCGGTACCGCCATCCATAGGAACCTATGCCGATGACATCATCCATAGGCTCCTAGTACAGATGGGCTATAGGGAACCTATGCCGGTGACGTCATCCATAGGCTCCTAGTACAGATGGGCCATAGGAACCTATGCCGGTGACGCCATCCATAGGAACCTATGCCGTCATCCATAGGTTCCTAGTACAGATGGGCCATAGGAACCTATGTCTTTGTCAAGTGATCTCTCCTCTCCCATGTAGCTGCCACTGGCTGAAACCAGGGCGATCACATAACCGGAGCAGCCTTAAAATACAATGTAGGTAAATATACACATCTTTCTTACAAAGGTTAGTTAGGATAGGAGTTAGGAGAGGGGAGTGAGTTTTTTTAAGGTTAGTGAGGTTCACCCTGGAATTCCTCTGTCAGTGGCTTTTTCCTACAGTATATCTCTAATTGCAACATTGAGTCATACAGTATGACCTCAGAAGGAAACCCCTCTGATTCAGCACTTTCTAATACTTTACTTAGGGAATGGATAATGGTCTGCTCCTGGTTTAAAAGTTGAGTCCACCTTTAAAAAATAACAAATGCACATATTTGCACAACAAAAAAAAAAAATGTGGATTGTGGATACGATGCCAGTCTCCTGTACACTCTTCCTCCAGCTTACTTTAAATTGGAAAGCTGGAGAAAGTGTCAGTAATCACCTTAAAAACCTTAATACAGGTATAACATGTAACATGGTATAAAAGATGGTGTTTGCCTTTAAATGATCAGAAGTAGGTAAGAATTTGAAATTAAGTTTGGTCAAAAAGAAAACTTGCAATATAGATATATGGCCTTTCTTTCTAAAAGAAAAACGTCACTGTAAGGCTACTTTCACAATGAGGTGGTTGTCAGGCGTTTTAGCGCTATAAATAATGCATAAGGTAAAGTGCAGCACAAGAACAGGTACATTTTAAATCAATATCTAAAACAGTCAAATAAAAGTCCAACAGGAAAGGAGAGGAGGACTAGAGGTCCCAGCAAGCACCAAGAGGATTCCATGTGGCAAAGTACAATTGAAGATATTGGTCACAGACCCTCCACCTTCGCTCACCTCAAGGACTGGTCCACTGAACTAACAGATGGTCAAGTACTCAGGTCCCTTCATAGGGTAAGTGATCCAGGCAGAGACAGGAACTCCAGTGGATTCCCCAGAATATACAAAAGGTGAAGCAAAAACAACAAATGTTCGATGTGAGCTTTTGGTCGGATATTCCGACCGTGTGTAGGCCCCATCGGACATTTGCTGTCAGAATTTCCGACAACAAATGTTTGAGAGCTGGTTCTCAATTTTTCTGACAACAAAAGCTCTTGTCGGCAATTACGATGCACAAAATTCCTACGCATGCTCGGAGTCAATTCAACGCATGCTCGGAATCATTGAACTTCATTTTTCTTGGCTCGTCGTAGTGTTGTACGTGACCGTGTTCTTGACGTTCAGAATTTCAGAACATTTGTGTTACCGTGCGTATGCAAGACAAGTGTGAGCGAACACTCCGACGGGAAAAAATAGACAGTTATGTTGTCAGAATGTCCGATCGTGTGTATGCGGCATAAAGGCTCACTGTAGATTGGTTGTAAAGCAGCTTTGTTTTGAAAAAATGGGTACTCACAAATAGCTGTTTTAAAAACAGCATTTCCACCAGACAGCTGATGGTGTGTAGGTTGCAGGTCGGCAGCAGGTGACGTCAATGCGTAGCTCCTCCCCCCGTACGCGTTACGTTCAGAGGACTTTGCCTCGCTGTAACAAACCTAAACCTAAGGACGTCTAAAATAGTTAAACGTTCCTAAACTAAACATTTATCAAGCTAGTTATTTAAAGTGACAGTAAGTTATTACATGAACCCGTTGGCATTAGGTATTTTCCACACAAGACACAGCAATATAGAACCATACAAAGTTGTAGAAATGTTCTTGATGTCAGTCGCTCCTCAGCATAATTGATGTCAGTTGTGTATCCTCTCAAAATGCTTCATTCATGACGACCCTCATTAAAATGTCTCACAGCTCACAAAGTTCTCTATTCTGCTCCATAAAAAATGGCTATTGACAAGCTCACATGTTCTGTCATGTCAGCTAGTAACAGGAGCTGGTTGAAAACCTCTATGCACAACTAGTTGACCTCTCAATGGGGCATAGAAGTTGAAGAGGCCAGACCAAGACTTGGGAACAGCTGTTGGATGAGAAGCTTGAGCCCTTTATTGGATAGTTATGCATGTGGTTCAGTTGACAATGTCCACCTTCGCTAGAGCACGACTAAGGAAAAAAAGAAAAACATTATTATGATTTTGCCACTGCAAGACATGGACATTTTACCTCCAGGTTAAGAAAATATATGATTTATGCATGTCTTGCAAATCAATTCCTTCATAAATACATTCCATATGGTCATTTGGCAATGGGGTATGAGTGGCTTCATTATAAAACCCTGTTTTGGCTACAGTGTCTGAAAGAAAACTTCCCCTGGCTTGTAACACATCTCCACCCGTCTTCTGAATTTCAGGTGAAGTTGTTTTCATTCTTACGTTTTGTAGGAATATTTCTTCAAAACACACATATTTTAAGGGAAACTTTAATGTTGTAATAAAAACATATGGACATAGATGCCATTTTTTTGTTAGTTGTGTAGTGGTACCCCCATAAGGGCTGCTGAGAATTGTGGTTTGTCTGTTACCCTGCCCAGCTCTGCATTCGCTCTCAGGCACTCTGAGACATAAAGCATTAAGTAAACTGTGCTTTTTTGTTTTTTGTTTTATTGAGGGATATTTTTGAATGGGAGCTTTGGGACGCCCACCAAGGATAAATAGAAACAGCAATTGGTTTTGAAACAACTATGTACACTCCCTGTATATACGCCTTCAGCTTCCTCCTGCACAAACTTGCTTGAAGCTCATCACCCCTTGCTCCACCAGCACATCACTTGCTGCAGACTGTTACTTCTAGTAACCTCCAGCACTTCACTTGAGGTGACTAGATGTCTATCAGGAATAGGTGGGGGTTTTGGTTGCCAGTCTGCAGCTGGTCGAGAGAAAGTTGCCCTGGCTCTCACCGATCCCTTTAGGATCTGGTGGCCATGGCATGTGCCCTCCCCTGCTGAATCCATCCTTGTATTGGCTCCCTGGGTCTGCCCTCTTCCTTGAATGTCTGTCCTATTAGGGGTGGATTTTCTAAGATGGCGGCAAGGGACCCAGTGCGCGTGTGTATTACATTACGATGCTGTGTTGTTCGCGCATGCACAATGGGGTCATCGCATCCGCTGATTGGGGTGAGCATAAAGACAGTGCTGGAGATGGAAACAACGCAGCGCTTGTTTGGGAGCAGTGGGATGCCCTGTGGTGACACCCCTATTGTATTTTAATGTAAGTAACCCTGAATCCTTCTCCTGTATACTTGGGTGATTGGATTATATTCACAGCTCTGCAGTATTGATTCCAATTGGATATCTTTTCCCTTGCAGTTGGAACCCTTACCGGTGTTTGTTAGCCTGAACTGTCCAGGGCTATTGCATTGGAAGATTGTGCGTTTTCTTTCCCATTTGGAAGTTTAGATGTGAGATATATATATATATATATATATATATATATATATATATATATATATATATATATATATATATACACACTGCTCAAAAAAATTTAAGGAACACTTTGAAAACATATCAGATCTCAACTGGCAAAAATATCTCATGCTGGATATCTACACTGATATGGATTGGGTAATGTGTTAGGAATGAAAGGATGGAACATCATTTGATGGAAATGAAAATGATCCACCTACAGAGGGCTGAATTCAAAGACACCCCAAAAATCTAAGTGAAAAAATGATGCAGCAAGGTAGTCCATTTTGCTGAAATTTCATTGCAACAACTCAAAATGGTACTCAGTAGTTTGTATGGCCTCTAAGTGCTTGTATGCATGCCTGCCAACATCAGGGCATGCTCCTAATGAGATGATGGATGGCGTCCTGGGGTATTTCCTCCCAGATCTGGACCAGAGTATTACTGAGCTCCTGAACAGACTGAGGTGCAACCTGGCGGCACCAGATGAACCAAAACATAATGTCCCAGAGGTATTCTTTTGGATTTAGGTCAGGTGAGCATGGGGGCCATTCAATGGTATCAATTTCTTCATCCTCCAGGAACTGGCTGCATGCTCTCACCACATGAGGCCGGGCATTGTCGTGCACCAAGAGGAACCCAGGACCCACTGCACCAGCGCAGGGTCTGACAATGGGTCCAAGGATTTCATTCTGATACCTAATGGCAGTCAGGGTGCCATTATGTAGCCTGTAGAGGTTTGTGTGTCTCTCCATGGATATGCCTCCCCCAGACCATCACTGGCCCACCACCAAACTGGCCATGCTGAACAATGTTACAGGCAGCATAAAGTTCTCCGCGGCTTCTCCAGACTCTTTCACATCTGTCACATATGCTCAGGGTGAACCTGCTCTCATCTGTGAAAAGCATGGGGCACCAGTGGCGGACCTGCCAATTCTGGTGTTCATCAGAAAATGCCAATCGAGCTCCACAGTATCTGGCAGTGAGTACAGAGCACACTAAAGTATGTCGGGCCCTCAGGCCACCCCCATGAAGTCTGTTTCTGATTGTTTGGTCAGAGAGACATTCACAACAGTGGCCTGCTGGATGTCATTTTGTAGGGCTCTGGCAGTGCTCATCCTGTTCCTCCTTGCACAAAGGAGCAGATACCGGTCCTGCTGATGGGCTAAGGACCTTCTACAGCTCTGTCCAGCTCTCCTAGAGTACCTGTCTCCTGGAATCTCCTCCATGCTCTTGAGACTGTGCTGGGAGACACGGCAAACCTTCTGGCAATGACACGTATTGATGTGCCATCCTGGAGGAGTTGGACTGCCTTTGCAACCTTTATAGAGTCCAAGTATCGCCTTGTGCTACCAGTAGTGACACTGACCCTAGCCAATTGCAAAACTAGTAAAAAAACAGTCAGAAAAGTTGAGTAGGAAAAAAAATGTCAGACACCTCCACCTGGAAAACCATTCCTGTTTTGGAGGTCGTCTTATTGTTGCCCATCTAGTGCACCTGTTGTTAATTTCAATTAACAGTAAAGCAGCTGAAACTGATTAACAGCCCCCTCTGTATACACCCCTCCCCCTCTGCTACTTAACTGACCAGATCAATATCCCAGGAGTTCTGATTCAAAAGTGTTCCTTTAATGTTTTTGAGCAGTGTGTGTATATATATATATATATATATATATATATATATATATATATATATATATATATATACACACACATTTGTCACCTAGACGTCACCCGGATTTTGTTTCCAGGTAACTAATATCTTCCTTGGGTTATATATAAATATGTCTGTCATTCCACTATCAGAGCTCTCCTCTGCTCCACCCTATTATATGCGATTTTCTAGTTCAAGTTTCAGTTTGGAGGACTTTGTTCTCATTTCTGTATCTCTTATACCTAATATAGGAGTAACTAAGTCTTTTTTGGTGCCCACCCTGCGATCCCCATTGTTTGGATCGGATTCCTGCCCCCGCTGCCCCCTTTTTCCTGAATCGACAGGACTCTGATTAGTTTATTTGTTACATGCATGATAGGTGAGTATCACCATCATTGCACATTATCCCATAAGAATCTCATGAATGCAATTAGTTAATTATGTTTGGATGCTATATGTATCTTTAATCTAGAACATGTATGTTATTAAATAAAATAAAAAATGATTAATACTTATATCGTTTGATTTTGATATGTATGTCTTTTATAATATTTTTTATGTGTTGTTTATTGTTCATATTTTTGTTTTTGTATTCTCCTATAGATAATGTATGCTTCCTTGCTCATGAAGAAGCATTTTGTGAAACATGTTGAGCTCACAGGCATTTATATAGCTTTATGTATTTGTATGCATTATTGCTGTCTATCATGTTGTGACTTGTATATAGATCGGTGTTTACTCAAAGGAACAAACATTGGAATTTATTTTAATAGATTTTTCTACAATATAATAAAAATACTCTCTTTTTTTATATTAAAATAGTTGTCTTCCATGTGGCACCATTAAAATCCCATTCTCTAAAATTCTCGATATTCACAGTCCTCTCAGGCATGCCTCCCCAGTCCTCCTGACTGTGCCTCACTCACCAGTCCTCCTGGCTGTGACCAGTTGCTCCCTGGCAATCCAGGTTGGGGATTGGCCAGGGCTCCCTAAAACACCCCAGGCAGCTCAACCTCTCTTCTCTTTTCAGAACTTTCTAGCAAACTCTCGAAAGATGAGGGAGGTCTCCGTGATGCTGCCTGTGACTCACCAGTTGCTACCCCGAGCCACTCCCAGCCCAGATCAGATCAAAACAAACAGCCTGGCTGTGAGCCAGGCCTGCCTAAATGTACCTATCCTACAAAAATTCTAACTCTAGCACCTACCTACCTAGAGGTCGCTACAGTTGGAATGTGCGGTACTGTGTACCAGTCCTGCTGATGGGTTAAGGACCTTCTACGGCTCTGTCCAGCCCTCCTAGAGTACCTGTCTCCTGAAAACTCCTCCATGCTCTTGAGAATGTAGTGGGAGACACGGCAAACCTTCTGGCAATGACACGTATTGATGTGCCATCCTGGTGGAATTGGACTGCCTGTGCAACCTTTATAGGGTCCAAGTATCGCCTCGTGCTACCAGTAGTGACACTGACCCTAGCCAAATGCAAAATTAGTGAAAAACAGTCAGGAAAGTTGAGTAGGGAAAACAAATGTCAGACACCTCCACCTGGAAAACCATTCCTGTTTTGGAGGTTGTCTCATTGTTGCCCATCTAGTGCACCTGTTGTTAATTTCAATTATATGGGCCAGCAAAATAAAAGTGGCAGTGGTGTGCCAAGAGAGCTATGTAACTGTGTGGAGCCAGCCCTATTACTACAGTGACTGCATGCTCTGGTCTGTACAGTCGCTATGTGAAGAAAGAGCTGTGCAAAACTTCAGGAAAGATAAGTGGTGATTTTTTTTTACACAGAATATCTCAATTGATCACCAGTATTTTCCATACTTTCCCTATTTCCCTAACTGCTATGGGTGGGGGGGGGGGGGGGTGTTTAGAGGCACCTACAAAGAATAGGGAACCCCATGATTTCTGATGGAAGCCCTGGTGACAAGCAGTCAATAACCACCATTGCTGAAGAAGGAAGGTAGTATCATTACAGTGCTAGCTACTCTGATTTAACAAAAACTAATCTTATAGTGAACAGTGCATAATATAATCCATGTAAACTGAAATTAATTAAGTAAACTGATGCAATACATGTGGTCTTACAAACCCATAAAATCCAAACAGTGCTATAAATATAAATATATGTGTTCTGTAAACACAAATTATGACATCCACTAAAAAAGTCCTTGCATGTGTGTAAAATCATCCTGGTAATGATGGACCATGATGAATGATGTTCAGCATAGACCGCAAATTCCAAAATTCCAATAGGACACTAGTGCAGGATATGATAGAAATTCCTACTCACCGGATGTAGTTGACCCTATTTGCCGTATGGCAAGAGGAATCAAAACAAGCTTAATGGTCTCCGTGTTCGGAGGAGGAAGAGAACCGAGCAATATATACACACACACTATTTTTTTACCATTAGAGTTCAAATTAACAGGATTTTTTTTAGGGATTCCTCTGGGGTAAAACAGTTATTAAAGGCTGCTGTAGATTGTTGATACAAGGAGTACCTAATTGCCTTACAGGATCAGGAAAGATTTTTCCCTGCTGCAGCAAACTGAGCCATCCCCTATAGGGGATTTTGTCTTCCGCTGGGTCAGTTGTTGTGTAGGGTTCTGTAAATGTATTTTTTTTTTTTATCTATGTTTGTCTATTGGTTAAATTCAATAGGCACATCTTTTTTTCAACCTAACTACATAACCCTTTTCTATATGTACTGATTCAAGTGTCAACGGGGCGATGTATGTATCACCACTTGTCCTTCTTGGTAACTATATTCTGATGTCCAGTGCTTTAAGTGGGCCGGAACGCGGCGGTACTCAGTACCGCCACTTCCGAAAATTGCCCTGGAGAGTACCAGCACCTCTCCGTGCGCCCAGTACGTGGGTTTCCGGTACCGGAGCGCAGCGGAGAGCTGGCCGTCTCTCCTTCCTAATGTCATTGGCTGGGCAGCTAGTGGAGGGGGGGCGGGTCGCGTGCAGAGTACGGCTCAGGCAGGCGCAGGCAGGGAGTTGACCTCACGTTAGGTGACGTCAACTCCTTTCCGCGCGCCTGTGAGGAGCGATCAGTGCGGCCTGGAGTCCCGCCCGCCCTGAGGCTGCAGCAATGTGTGTCACGAGGAGGGAGTGAGTCTCAGTCTGGCTCACCTCCTCACCTCAGCCGACAGCCGCCGACATCTCCCCGGCCCCTGGGGGGGCTCCGCTCCACCATCCACCGCCGGTCCGGAGTCACCTCACCTCGCCAGCAGACCTACCAGCATTGCATCGACCGACCGTGGCCCTGCGCAGGTAAGGAGCCGAGCGGCATCGGATTGCTTGGAACGGGGAGTGGGGGCCTGGGGGGGGGGGGGAGCGGCCTAGTACCAGAGAATCTTTTTTTTTTTTTTAAATAGCTGCAGACTGGGGGTGTGAAGAATTGGACTTTTGTATCGATGGCTGAATTAGCAGGGAGTGCCAGGGACAGCAATGAGCACAAGTAATTAGGATGTGCTGCCTGGGCACACCCCGCATGTCAGTATTGCTGGCGCAGCCTGGGCAGTAGGCATGGGCACTGGGGCAGGTGGAGTTGATATAATTAAAGGAGTTCTCTGACCTAAAACTTTTAACCCCCGCTGTGCCCGGGCTGTAAAACTATACAAAATAAACTTTCACTTACCTGCCTACGATCCCCCGTTGTTCCGATATCGCCGTCCCGTTCTCAGGTCCCGGTCTCTTCTGCTTCCTGCGTGTCGGTGACTCATAGTGCGCTCAGCCTATCAGCGGCCGCGACGGGACATTGCTGCGGCCGCTGATAGGCTGAGCGCACTATGAGTCGCCGACACGCAGGAAGCGGAAGAGACCGGGACCGGAGAACGGGACGGCGATATCGGAACAACGGGGGATCGTAGGCAGGTAAGTGAAAGTTTATTTTGTATAGTTTTACAGCCCAGGCACAGCGGGGGTTAAAAGTTTTAGGTCATAGAACTTCTTTAATTGAACACAGTATTGCATTTGCTGGGCATGTGGAGCAGTCCGGTGGACAGTGTCACACAGTGTGACACTCTACCGGACCGCTCCACATACCCCCCTGCACATCAGATCCCCCCCTCATCACACACACACATTCGTTCCTCTCTGTACCAGTACCCCCCTGCACATCAGACCCCCCCCCCCCTCATCACACACACACACTACAGTAGCTCTTTTTCAGGGTACTTTCTAAGGGTATTTTCATGATCAGTATTGGGGGGGGGGGGGAGCACCGGCGCCTAATAGAGTACCGGCACCTCTTTTGGCCCACTTAAAGCACTGCTGATGTCTGATTGTTATATAAAAATACTGCTATGCTCACCACAAAGAACCAGGTAAGCATGAAAGACTTCCATACTTCCAAGGGAAAATAAATGAAAAAATGATGGCTGGAAAGCATAAAAAAGCAAATTCTACGGGTACATAACCTTAAGAAAAAGGGTAAAGGGAGAACATTAAATTTACAATGTTCTCTCTAACCTCACGAGATATACACTGTAAATAATCTTTTATTAAGTGCCTTCTTATCCGTTTCCCTATCAGTGACACTTCATCTGTTTGTCAGTGTGCTCTCAATTCATTCCCCAGGATAGGGATTCCTGGTAAATCACTGATGAACAGGGCGAGATGCTTGAATGAATCTTGGTATGAGACCAGTTTCTTGCTGTGTAAATTTAAATTTCATCAAGTCGAGTGATAATCAGAACTGAGTGCTGTGGGATGATGATGAGCCCGGTAAATTTATTGTAATCAAATGGCTGGATTGTTGGCCCATTACAAATCCTGTAAGCTTGAGGCACAACAAAGGTGAGAAATGAAATGGAATAAAGAATAAGGTACTGTATTTTACACTTTTGGATGCATTTTGCCTGCAAAGATTTATGCGTGTTAAAGGGAAACACTAAGAAAAAGTACTTCTCTACTAACTGCTAAAGGGCTTTTTTCTTAGGGGTGCATTTACTATACGTGTAATCACGCATACTTTTTTGTTAAATGGGCTCACAGTGTATTTTGGTTAGAGTGCATTCACCTTTCAAAGGAACATAAGACTTTATTAATTATTAATATTATTAACCACTTAAGACCCGGATCTTTAGGCAGCTAAAGGACCTGGCCAGTTTTAGAGCGATTCGTCACTGCGTCGCTTTAACTCACAATTGCGCGGTCCGTGCGACGTGGCTCCCAAACAAAACTGGCGTCCTTTTTTTTCCACAAATAGAGCTTTCTTGTGGTGGTATTTGATCACCTCTGCGGTTTTTATTTTTTGCGCTATAAACAAAAATAGAGCGACAATTTTGAAAAAAAAATCTATATTTTTTACTTTTTGCTATAATAAATATCCCCCAAAAATATATATATATATATATAAAAAAAAAAATTCTCAGTTTAGGCCGATACGTATTCTTCTAACTATTTTTGTAAAAAAAAATCGCAATAAGCGTTTATCGATTGGTTTGCGCAAAATTTATACCGTTTACAAAATAGGGGATAGTTTTATTGCATTTTTATAAAAATAATTTTTACTACTAATGGCGGCGATAATGCGATTTTTTTCATGACTGCGACATAATGGTGGATACTTCGGAAAATGTTGACACATTTCTGGGACTATTGTCATTTTCACAGCAAAAAATGCATTAAAATGCATTGTTTACTGTGAA
Source organism: Rana temporaria (assembly GCF_905171775.1). Lineage (NCBI taxonomy): Eukaryota > Metazoa > Chordata > Amphibia > Anura > Ranidae > Rana > Rana temporaria. The sequence continues at coordinate 40,287,786 of NC_053495.1, forward strand.
AATGACAATTGCAGTTTGGGAGTAAACCACAAGGGGGCGCTGAAGGGGTTAAGTGTGACCTCATCTGTGTTTCTAATTGTAGGGAGGTGTGGCTGTAGGTGTGACGTCATTGATTGTGTTTCCCTATATAAGGGAACACACGATCAATGACGGCGCCACAGTGCAGAACGGGGAAGCTGTGTTTACACACAGCTCTCCCCGTTCTTCAGCTCCGGGGACCGATCACGGGACTCCATCGTCGATCGGGTCCCGCGGCCGCGGTCACGGAGCTTCGAACCGGGTCGCGTGCACGCGCCAGCGCGACCCCACGGCTTGGCTTAAAGAGCAACGTACAGGTACGTGGATGTGCCCAGCCGTGCCATTCTGCCGACGTATATCGGCGTGAAGGGGTCCTTAAGTGGTTAAAGTGGAACAAAAGTGCAGAAATCAGGAATTGCTAGTAGAGTTTTCTGCCCAAAAATGTCATCCTCTTGCAGAGTGCAGTGTATAATCCTGCCTCATTCTACAATGTAAAGGCCCGTACACATGATCGGATATTCCGACAACAATTGTGTGATGGACGTGTTTTGTCAGATAATCCGACTGTCTGTATGCTCCATCTGACAATTGTTGTCGGAATTTCCAACAACAAATGTTGTGTAGCCATGCTCTCAAAATGTCCGCCAACAAATATGTTCCGTCCAATTATCCGATCGTGTGTACACAAGTCTGTCGGACTAAAATTCAAAGTACAAACACGCATGCTCCGGATCAATGCTAACCTTTAGACAACATTAGCAGAAGTTGCCCAAAGGGTGGTGTTAAAGAGCTGAAAAACCACATCGTTTCGTGAATGTTGTCCGAAAAAGTTCTGCCGTCTGTATGCAGAACAAGTTCATGGCCAACACCCTTTCGGACAAAAATCCACGGATTTGTCCGATGGAAGTCCGATCAGGTGTACGATGGCTTAAAGTGGAGTTTTTCATTTCCAATTTTTTTTTTCATTATTGTGCTCATTAGACCTAAAAATATTTTTTACTCATCTGGAAATGCCTGTTGCTATGCAGTCCCATGAAATCTGCCTTTGGAATCACCTAGGATCCTGACATCATCTCCCTCTAATGCTCCTGGGAAATGTGTGTCATCATTTCCCAGGATGCAGTGCGCTAACCCAATTATCACTCCCCATCCAAGACTTCCAGGAAGTAAGTGCTTGTGGGCTTCACAATGCCCACAAGCAAAATGACAACGGTGTGGACATAGTTTTATAAACTATCTTTTTTGAATACCGTATTTATCGGCGTATACCGCGCACTTTTTTGCCCTGAAAATCAGGGCAAAATCGTGGGTGCACGATATACGCCGATACCCACTTCCTGCGCCGTGTTTGAATGCCTGTGCCGATATGTACCGAGCGCAGTACACTCGGGTACATTCGGCCAGGCTCGGCTTCGCTCGTAATCATGCTCTGTGACGTTTATGCGTGAGAAGCCAAGCCTGGCCGAATATACCCGAGTTGAACTGCACTAGGCATACGTCGGCGGAGGCTTCAAACTGAGCGTGGGAAGCAGGGATTCGACATGAAGACAGCGCGGGAGAAGCCGGGAGGACACCACCGAGGCCGCAGACGGACGCCGGACCGGACGAGGCCGCCGGGCAAGACACCAAAACTGTACAGTAAGTAGTAAAATGTAATAAAAATTTTTTTTTACAGGATTTTAGGGTCAAAATTAGGGGTGCGCCCTATACGCCGGAGAACGCAATACCCCGATAAATACCCCGATAAATACGTTAACTATAGTAAGTGACCGAATTTATATTATAAAAACGCATGATGAAAGGACATAAATTTAAAAAATGCTAATTGTAGTTGGAACCCCGCTTTAAATGCAAAGAACAGAGCCAGGTACCAGGGAGTATGTAATTTCTGTACATATGCTTAGGATTTACGTCATCAGTGGCCACCCAATGACTGAAGAGGATTTACACGGGACCTGAAATAAGTGCAGAGAAGATAGTGGGGGCAAGGGACAGAGCACTGAGTGAAAGCCTAAATCTGGCCAGCACTAGAGGAGGGTACCGTAGTAGGTAAATGTGCCATAATATACAAGTAAGCTGTGTATGCTGGCACGTTACGGAAATAGCTCCCTCAACCAACCAGAGAGTTGCTGTCCAACCCCACACCACCTGTGCTTCAGGACACAATACCCTGGTCTTCATGCATTCAATTGTTACAGATGCATCCCTTCCATCTTGTCAATATGATCATCAACTGTCTCTTTTCCAAAAAAAGGAGGCAAATCTGTAGCAATGGAAAGCAGGCAAAATGCAAAAGTCTTTGAAATTTGTGACTCTCAAAATGATGAGGAATTATAGGTCCTAACAGGCTTATAAGACATGCAGTTCCTAAAAACATGTTTTTTTATTTATTTTTATATATAAGACTAGGTTACAAAGAAGGACCATGTGAATGTTTGCCTTGTGAGGGAGAAATGATCTTGAGAGAGACAAGAGGGCAAGAAAATAGACCTTCCCAACAACCACCAACAGCTACATCTACTACCTAGACAAAACGCGATTTAGTGAGGGTGGCCTCGCATCCACTTTAAAGAACTGTGTACTGAATATCATGGGTCAAAAATGTTTTTGTGTATCTTTAAAGGGCAGATACAGCACAGTGATAAGGTATCCTTAAAGGAACCCTTTGACTGCCCTCTACAAAACACACACCCAAACTGCTACATGTAGTATTTTGAGTTTGGGGGGGTACTAACGCCTGAAGTGAAAGAGTTCTGATGCTGAACACAGGCAGGAACTTAAATGCACTTTCCAAAGCGTTGCACATACAGCTCTGAATGAGCCTTTAGAGCTTGAAGTGAACTCAGAAAACAGTTCTTACTGCAGTAACAGCATTTTTAATTTAAAAACCGGTTGCCAGTCCTACTTTTTTAAATAACTTGATTTACGAGACTGCAGATGTATGCAAACAACTATATATTTAAGTGGAAAACCTTTCAAATTGCCGTTCCCACAAAAATCCTTGGAACATGGTCTGGAAGTAATGCACACCATATCTATTGGACAAACATTATCCAGATATCTGCAGATACCCCGAGAGAGGGACCATGCGGTAATACAACTGGAATTCATTTGTCATTTTACTGGTTGTAAATCCATTGTCATCTAGCTTGTGTTGTAAGTATTTTTTTTATAATATAGATTTGTTTTTTAGAACGCTTTGTAATGTAGTGTTAGTATTTAAAGGGTGTTCCAGGTTGCTTTTGTGTTTTCCGCCCTATAAACAGGAGGGTTTGATTCTGCCTTTACTTTACTTGTCAATTTAAAATCCATACAGAATAGATATTGTGTATCTTTGGGAAGTTCTCAATGCTGTGATTCCCAGCTCCACTCTCTGACATGTCCATATTTTTTAGGAATTAGCCTGGAGATTTTGGTGAAATTGATTTAGTCATGAAAAAAAAACGAAATGTTTTAAAACGTCATTTCAAATGATTGTGTGTGGGCTTCACATCGTTTTTCGGCTTCTGAAAAACGACCAAAAAAAATTCTAACATGCTGCATTTTTTCATGTCGTTTTTCAAAATGTCGTTTTTCGTGTTGTAAAAAATGATCGTGTGTGGGCAAAAACAACGTTTTAAACCCGCGCATGCCCAGAAGCAAGTTATGAGACGGGAGCGCTCGTTCAGGTAAAACTACCATTCATAATGGAGTAAGCACATTCATCACACTGTAACAGACAAAAAAGCTTGAATCGTCTTTTACTAACAAGGAATCAGCTAAAAGCAGCCCAAAGTCGAATAGAACTTCCCCTTTAGAGTGCCATCGTACGTGTTGTACGTCACCGTGCTTTGTTCATCATTTTTCAAAAACGATGGTGTGTGGGAAACGTCGTTTTTTAATGATGAATATGGAAAAACTTTGTTTTTTGGACATGCTGAAAAATGAAATCTTTTTTCATGCCGAAAAACTACTGTGTGTACGCGACATAACAGTTTCATCATTAGCAATTTTTCACTGAAGCAGAAACTTCACATTTTACTTATAGAGCAGCTTAAGCAAAAAAACGTTAGAGGCACCCATGTGCACTCATATTAGATTTACTCACAAGGCCAGATTATACCATCCGCTACCGTAGGTTATATGTCCTTCCCCTATCTTGAACCCCAGTAGATTGGCTAGCCTTAAAAGAGAAGTACAGGTTTCTTTTTTTCCCATAATCATACTTACTCAGGTGGATGCAACATCGGTCTGATACTGCATCTGTCCCCCGGTGCCTCTACACTAAAAACCGAGCGATCAAACACCGCCGATCACTCGTTTTTCAGTGCTCTGTGAGCAGAGAGATGAAGACTGTTAGTCACAGCTCTCTGCTCTTCTCCCTCGACGCTCATTGGAGCGCTGAGCTGTGGAGGGGGCAGAGCGGGGCCGTCTCAAGCTATCAGTGGCTCGCTGAGAGCCTAAGACGGGTGTCAGCCCAGGCACCTGGTGGATCCAGACTCCCATTGTCGAGATGACGCGGTGCCTGGACTGATATCCGTGACGTCAGCAGATAGTGGACTTCAGTCTGCTCTCTGCTAAAAACAGGTCACAGGAATGTAATGCCTCGTACACACGATTGGAATTTCCGATGGAAAAAGTCAGACTTCGTGTGTATGCCCGTTGGAGTTTTTCCATCGGATATTCTAAGGAATTCCATGGGAGTTTACATAGAGAACATGTTCTCTTTTCCTCCGATGGAATTCCGACGGAATTTTGATGTGAATTTGGTCGGACAAAGGTCCGATCGTGTGTACAGGGCATAAAACAAATTTAACTTCTGTGATCCATAGGGGAAGCCCAACAAGCTTTGGTTGGTTTTTGTCCCCTATGTCCACTTTCTACCATTGATTGCAGTGTTGCATGAATATTTGGATGTTATACAGCTTTGGATTTTATCCTTTGTTCATTTTGTTTCAATAAATCGCCTATCAGAGTGCGGCAGTCCAGGAACATTTATTTTATCCTGGATCAGCGCAGAGTCAGCACCTGTCAGTACTACAGGGCGGGAGCACAGCATAGGTCGCAGGGCTTGGGGCGGTACTCTTTCCCAAGCTTTGGTTGGACTTCTCCTTTAAGTTGATAGACCAAAACTTTCAATAATCATTGTGTTCTGCTGGCCGTAAAGGCTCCTCCTCCCCACTGGCAGAACACAATAGTGCTGAGGGAGGCATTCCCCCATCAACACGTTCAAAAAACGCACAAAAGAAGTCCCTGACCCTTTTTCAGAATCGCGCCACATCGAACAGCATGGTGCTGCTGAACCAAGCTGGTTGCCACTTGCAAATATGCACACATTAGCAGAAGCAAAGGGGTGCCATTGACAATTAATGGCACTGCCACGCGCCTGCTATACGACATTGCATTTCTGTGCATGTTGGGAAAACGCACAATTTGCAAGAGTTCCAGACATGCACAAGGTGTGAGCCTTATGTAGACAATGGTGTTGCAATTAGTTAAAAGAGGAATCGTTGTCTCCTTCCAAGGGTTCAGGAGGAAAGTCTCTTGGATCATGGTACAAGAGCAAATTGTTGCTAAACTTAATGATAGAACGGAGAAATTCAGGACCATCTGGGAGCCCTGGGCCACTTCCTTCAATATCTCTCTCATACCTGGGGTTCGGGGGGGAGACTAGAAGGTCTGTATCTATCATAATCTGTGTACGCACCACTCTTCTATCCTCTCACGTTTTCTCCTTTCTTTTCTCTATTTTCCGCAGCCTCTCTTGGCATGCCTGGGTTTGCCCCCTATCTCAACGGTTTACTATGAAACTTTCCTTCAGATGCATATTGAGATGGACCGTCAGGGGGGGGGGGGGGGGTGTCCCCCTCTGCGTGGGGTTGGGTGCGGATCCGGTAGCCATGGGGGGAGACTTGTGGCCCCGCCTCCTGGGATGCAGCATGTTCCCTTTGGGGCTCCCGGGGGAATGAGGGTCTCGAGGCTTGTCCCACTATGGTACGGCAGGTAGGGTCGGGACTTGGCTGCTGGGTGTGTGCCTGGGTCTGGGCAGTAGGGGGGACATGCTTGAAGTTGAGCACTATGGTAGCTCTTGTTATTATTGTTAGTAAATGCTTGTGCATCACTTAGGTGTGGTACTGTATAAATAGCTATCTTATTACTTATGCACCTTGTATTTTGTTTATTTTACTTCTGTTCTCATCTGAAAATTGCAATAAAAACTTTTGAACCAAAAGAGGAATCGTGATCCCTCCATCTTGCTAAAAGTGGGAAGCTGCAGAGGATGAACTCAGAAGTAGCTGAACACTTTGTTTTAGCCTGGAGAAAACCCTGAAGACAAACTTTAGTAAGCAAAATGTGAAATTTCCTCTGGTGGACTAATACTGTACATACTTGACAGTACAAACAGGACGCTGTTGTTTACAGTATATAAATATCCCATAATGGTGCATATTAAATGAGTCGTGACGGACACATTTCCCAGCCAATAATCTGCTTCACCTCCCGTTTTCATTGTTCTGTTCTGTTTTATCTGTCATTTTAAGGTCAGGTAATGGAAGGCAATCCTTGCACAGAGAACAAAATGTTTATATTCCAGCGTATGCAAATTTCTCTGAATAAAATGACATTGTTTCCATGTGTAGTGTCTGTAGGTTCTTTTTTTATTTCTGTAGAAGACAATGAACACATGTACTGCTCACATCCTGTTAATCTGTATGCTGCAGAGAGCTAGTTATAGGAATTAACTCAGATGACCACACAGTGTTTGACGACTGATATCTGTCAATGGGAGCAGATTTGTCACAGTCCATTAACGTCATCTTCTGCATTGAAACAAACAGGGCCTCTTATACCATTTAAAGGGGAAACTATAATGGTTGTATTTCATTTTATTCAATTTTTCTGTTTGCAGATTGATACATCTCAGATCTAAAATCTGAAATAATGTTTAATGACTTATATACAGTAAAATGTAATAATTACAGGCAGGGCTTTTTTTTTGGAAAATAGGTGCAGGTACTCCCCTCTTCTGAGACACCCCTTTTCTCTGCCCATATCCACCTCTGAGCATCGTCCACTGGTTTAACCCCCTACCAGCCTCACAGTACCCCCTATTTAGAGAAAACAGAGCCAAGTATCATTTTGTGGTGCTCAGCAATTTGTATGGAATTTGTTACTGATATCAAGAAAATCTGTAAAATAGATATGATGGGGTAGACCTCTGCTGTGATGTGGGGACCTCTGATGTGAAAAGGAGACCTCTGATATGATGGGGTGGACCTCTGATGCGATGTGGGGATCTCTGATGTGATGACCTCTGATGTGATGTAGGGACCTCTGATGTGATGTGGAGACCTCTGATATGTCGGGGTGGACCTCTGATGTGATGTGGAGACCTCTGAAGTGAAAATGAGACCTCTGATATGATAGGGTGGACCTCTGATGTAATGTGGGGACCTCTGATGTGATGTGGGAGACCTCTGATATGTTGGAGTGGACCTCTGATGTAATGTGGGGACCTCTGATGTGATGTGGAGACCTCTGATATGTCGGGTGGACCTCTGATGTGATGTGGAGACCTCTGATATGAAAAAGAGACCTCTGATATCTGATATAATGTGGGGACCTCTGATGTGATGTGGAGACCTCTTGAAGTGAAAATGAGACCTCTGATATGATAGGGTGGACCTCTGATGTAATGTGGGGACCTCTGATGTGATGTGGAGACCTCTGATATGTCGGGTGGACCTCTGATGTGATGTGGAGACCTCTGATATGAAAAAGAGACCTCTGATATCTGATATGATGGGGTGGACCTCTGATGTTATGTGGGGACCTCTGATGTGAAAAGGAGACCTCTGATATGATGGGGTGGACCTCTGATGTGATGTGGAGACCTCTGATGTGATGTGAGACCTCTGATATGTCGGGGTGGACCTCTGATGTGATGTGGAGACCTCTGATATGAAAAAGAGTCCTCTGATATCTGATATGATGGGGTGGACCTCTGATGTGATGTGGGGGACCTCTGATGTGAAAAGGAGACCTCTGATATGATGGGGTGGACCTCTGATGTGATGTGGAGACCTCTGGATGTGATGGTGGAGACCTCTGATATGTCAGGGTGGACCTCTGATGTGATGTGGGGGACCTCTGATGTTGAAAAGGAGAACTCTGATTAAGATGGGGTGGACCTCTGATGTGATGTGGGGACCTCTGATGTGATGTGGAGACCTCTGATATGTCGGGGTGGACCTCTGATGTGATTGGGGACCTCTGATGGACAAAGAGACCTCTGATATTTCAGGGTAGACCTCTGCTGTGATGTGGGTACCTCTGATGTGAAAGGAGACCTCTTGATACGATGGGGTGAACCTCTGATGTGATGTGGGGGACCTCTGATTTGAAAAAAAGACCTCTGATATAATGGGGGTGGACCCCTGATGTGGATGTAGGGTCCTCTGGTGTGATGGAGGCTTCTGATGAAATGGGGGGGCCTCTGACATGAAAGAGTGACCCTGATATGATGGGTCAGCCTCTGTCGTAAAGGTGGGTCTCTATTTTGATACAGTACCTCTGATGTGAAAGGGAGTCTCTGATGTGACAGTAAGACCTCTGATGTGAGGGGGGAGGGGGGGGGGATTTAGATGTAAAGTTAATTTCATTAAGGTGGATGTGTGCATGGTGGTTCTAACATTTATGTTTTTTTACATTTTAGACTGGGGGTGCCATGAGATTTTTGCATATTTTTACTTTTCCAGGACCGAAAAAAGGTTGAGAAATAAGAAATGCTGCTGTAAGGCAGACATGCTAACCACTGTGCTGTTCTCAATCAGGAATTTTAAATCTGTTGTTTAAACAGACAATACAAAATGTGCCCCTATGCAAAGTGTTCTGGGTTCCCTAAACAGAAACAATAGTAGTAGCTTTTTCCTTGTGACATCTATCTATTCGATGTAGCCCCAAACTAAACAGAGCAATTGGGCAGGGTGGGTGACTTTGCTATCTCAGTTGGTTGTATGAGTTTCAACTATACTGCTCTATGTACAACAGCCATTTTTCAGCAACACAGTTAGGGATAGCCTGGTAATTATGCATAAAAGGGTCTATAGCACAACCTGCGACTACATACTAAATATATTATAGGATAAAATATAATATTAAATATTAAATATTCATATGCAGTATTTCATATTTGCTTAATATAAATTATCAAAATTTGCACAGCTCTGGAATGCAGAGAAACACAGCGTTCTGATGTGAGCACGTTACATAAAAACAATTGTTTTCTATGTGTCATTGCAGTAACCTGTAATTTTCCATGAAGAAAAACACAGGTAACTGTATATAGTGTAAACGGGCCCTTAGTGCACACTGAAATATTTATTTTCGTAATTTAGTTTTCGTCCGAAAAATAAAATGTATTTAGTTACTCCCGAAATTCGTTTTTATTTATTTTGTTTTTCGTTAAAAAAATGTCTGTCGAATGTTCTAAGAAAAAAAAAAAAGGATTTGACAAAATCTTTAAAAACAAAAAAGATTTGAACGAAACTGTCTCTCTATGTCGAAACTTCATGTCTCTCTATGTCGAATCTTCATGTCTCTCTATGTCGAAACTTTATTCTCTCTATGTCGAAACTTCATGTCTCTCTCTATGTGGAATCTTCATGTCTTTCTATGTCGAATCTTCATGTCTCTCTATGTCGAAATCTTTATGTCTGTCTATGTTGAAATCATCATGTCTGTCTATGTCGAATCTTCATGTCTGTCTATGTCGAATCTTTATGTCTGTCTATGTCGAATCTTTCATGTCTGTCTATGTCGAATCTTCATGTCTGTCCTATGTCGAATCTTCATGTCTGTCTATGTCGAATCTTCATGTCTGTCTATGTCGAATCTTCATGTCTGTCTATGTCGAATCTTCATGTCTCTCTGTGTCGAATCTTCATGTCTCTCTTGTCGATATCTTCAGGTCTCTCTTGTCGTAGCTTCATGTCTCTCTATGTCGAATCTTCATGTCTCTCTATGTCGAATCTTCATGTGTCTCTATGTCGAATCTTCATGTCTCTCTATGTCGCATCTTCTTATCTCTCTATGTAGAATCTTCATGTCTCTCTATGTCAAATCTTTTCTCTCTATGTCAAATCTTTTCTCTCTATGTCAAATCTTTTCTCTCTATGTCAAATCTTTTCTCTCTATGTCGAATCTTCTTCATGTCTCTATAATGTTAAATCTTTTTTATCTTTATGTAGAATAATATTGGACTAATAGAGTTAAGGTTAGGCACATTCGACCGCAACGAAAACGAAAATAAAGCATTTGTTTATGTCAGATCTTTCGGTTTTCGTTTTCTGTGCTTTCGTTATCGTTTGTTAAAACGATAACGAAAATACCTGAAATTTGGACGAAAATGCATTCGGACGAAAGCGAATGCACATGTCTATAGAGTAATAATAGACTGGGACCCGGGAGAAAATCAGTGTAACTGTAACTGGTTCATATGCCAGTCATTTATCCTTGTGAGTTGTAGGTTCAACCAAAGCAAGCCAATTATGAAAGGTATGCAGTTAGGTATGTATTTTATTATTTTTAATTAATCTTTTTCTTATCCTATGGTAAGTGCACATCTCTGCATTACAATCCTACAAGAGACAGAACAGCATATCATGACTGCGATCGATAAAGCAGTCTGACCACTGGATGTCACCAGTCACTACATTAATGTACAAATTAATAGCTACTAATGAAATCAGTGGAAAGGGAACACATATTCTACTATACTGACTTTCAGGAATGACATCCTTTAGTGTAAGAGACGTGCGTCTATTTTAAGATCTGGGAAATGGAGAATAAAGGCGGGTACACACTATAAGAAAATTGGAGGAAAAATTTGTGCAAGGAACGATCGTTCGATTTTCATATAATGCGTACAAAACTTTCGATATCCGATTAAAAATTTCTCAAGGGACAAATTCCAACATTTTTTTCGTACGCCAACAGAACTAACGAAAATCAGATATGAAAGACTTCACATGATCAGAAGCAATAGACAACAAAAAACAGCCCTTGCCCGATTTTCTTATAGTGTGTACCCGCCTTTATACAACATACATTCTCATATAAATTATTGTCATTTTCACAGTGACAACACATTTCACAGCAATTTCTTTTTCTGAAACACAGCTCAATAGGATGTTCTTTTTGCCATTTTATGTATATAATGTACAGTCTCCTATAGTGGACCTTTACCACCTCAATGCCAGGCACTTTCCTCCCTTCATGCCCAGGACAATTTTCAGCTTTCAGCACTGTCGCACTTTGAATGACAATTGCGCTGTCATGCAACACTGTACCCAAACAAACATTTTTACAATTTTTTCCCACAAAAAGGGATTTATTTTGGTGGTATTTGATCACCACTGTGTTTTTTTATTTTTTTCACTATAAATAAAAGTCAGACAATTTCGAAAAAAAAAAAAAAACGAATGGGCACTAAAAAGGCGGCACTGATGGCACTCATAGCTGGCACTCATGGACACAGATAGGTAGCACTGCACAGGCAGCATTGATGAGGCATGACTGAGTGGCATCTGAAGGGCACTGACAGGCATTACTGATGGGGCACTGATTGGCACATTTATATGCACTGATTGCCACTTTTATGCGTACTGGCAGGTGTTTATTATGTGGCACAGGCTGGCAGGTGATGGGCACTTATTGGCAGCTCATGAGCACATCTGACGGGGTCTGCACTGATAATCAATGCGCTTATTATCATCACAGACCTCCCCTCTTCGGCTCTTCCCACAACAATGACAGGGCCCAGAGCAGCTACCCCTTTTGCCCTGCCTTAAAGACGGCCCTGCGTACTTTATACAAACCTGGGGCTGAAAAAATTGTCTACAGGAGCCAAAACATTGTACTCACGAACCACTCACAGCACTTGCAGTGCTTTGCAGGATTCAATACATACAAATAATAGATGTCCATTTTTTCATTTTGTTTTACTATTTGTTTTGCAAAAAATGGAATTCTCCTTTAATACTCTTAACCTTCCCTTTAGAGGCAGAGTCTAAGATCACACTGGTAAACCTTGTTCATATAAAATATGGAATGAGAGCAGCGTCAAAAATGTAAGAAAGAAGTCAAAGTTGTGTTGCGGAGTTAAACGGAGGGTTTAAGTTAACAAATGGGTAATTCAAAACATTGCTCTCCCAATAAAGAAAATACTTAATGCATGTGTGTTCACAGTTTATATCACACCTTGCTCTAGTTCAGGAAAAGTTCACACTCAGCAAACTGCAAACCCGCTACCAAAAGTCCCGAAATAGCTCTCCTGAATGGCTGGTTTTAATTCTGCAGATTTTTCTGTTTGACTTAAAGTAGAATGAACAGTCTGGAGACAAATGTAACATGTCTGTGCCAGAATACTGGATATTTTTATTACACCCTCATAAATATGAAATAGAGCCTTATAATAAAGGAGAAGTTAGGAAGTATTTGACTGGAGCATAACAGCTCTGTAGATGAGACGAGAGCTACCGCAATTTCACAAGGCATAGATGGACTATGAAATGTATATGGAAAGTGACACATCGGGGAATATATAGAATAGCTCAGGAAAGTCCACCCTACACTCTGTGATAAAAAAATGAAGATACTGTATTTTATTATATAATATCAGAATGTTCACGTGACTAGTTTGAGCTGATGGCTGCGATTCAGATACATTGGCGAATCTTTGTGCGGGCGTAGCGTATCTTCTTCTACGCTACGCCGCCGCAACTTAGAGAGGCAAGTGCTGTATTCACAAAGCACTTGCTCCGTAAGTTGCGGCGGCGTAGCGTAAATTGGCCGGCGTAAGCCCGCCTAATTCAAAGTAGGAAGGAGGTGGGCGTCATCTATTTAAATTAAGCGTGACCCCATGCAAATGAATGGCCGGTCGAACTGGGCATGCGCGCGCATGCTCAGAATCACGTCGCATACACTCACTAACATACGTTGGTGCAATGCCTATGACGTGAACGTAACTTACGCCTAGCCCTATTCACGTAGTACTACGTAAACGGCGTACGCGACGGCACAAGAGTAAAGGTACTCCATGTGTAGTAAAAGTGATCCTGTTACAGGTGCCTTGCATAGACCAGAAGAACCTATCCCTGGGTAGGCCTCTCATGTGACACTTGCTTGACACCCAATGAAGAGGGAAACATGGATGACATGACGACTACCACACGACCTACCCATCCCCCCTTCTCCCCTTACATGCATGCAAATGCAGGCTGTCTGGGAACACCCACTCTTCCACTCTTCCCTGATATTTCCCCAATAAGACATTTGTTTGCATAGCTCCTCTGAGGAGCCTTGATGTAGGGTGCCGTGATGTTTTTTAAGAAGCTATACACAGCACCCCCCCACTAGCATTGATCTCTCTGTATTGCATAGAAAAGCACAAAGACCTAGTGATGATATCACTGGGCCTAAAATAAGGTATGTAAAAAATGTAAAAGTTTTATTTACTTCATTTGATTTCATTAACATTATTTCATTAACACATTAGGCCTCATACACGTTGGATATTTTTACAGCTGCTGTTTTTGGCTTCAGACAGAGAGGGAAGAACCAGGGAAGGCAAAATGTAAATGGGTTAAACTTCGGATTTAAATGAAATAAATACATCCTAGGTACCTTAAAACAAATTATGTGCAAAGTTTGTTTTCTTCAGACATACGCCACAATCTGAGTAGAAAAGCCAGTCCCCTGTCAGCGTGCCGTAGAACCCTTGTTCTTTATTTGGAAGCAGTGATCTCTCTGCAGAGGTCAGACACACCTCCTGCTAAGTCAGAGCTAGAGCTCTGCAATCAGCAAAAGTCATGCTCCCTGCTGACTAGAGCCCTCTTGTCTTCAGTATGTAAAGGGCTCCATCACGTTCATGGTGGAGTGGGGTATCCTCTGAAAAGCAATGCCCAAACAAACAGTACAATGGGGTCCATCCGAGGGCAACTGTAAGGCCACGTACACACGATCAGTCCATCCGATGAAGCTGACTGATGGTCTGATGTGCCTACACACCATAGGTTAAAAAAACGATCGTGTCAGAACGCGGTGACGTAAAACACAACGACGTGCTGAAAAAAACGAAGTTCAATGCTTCCAAGGATGCGTTGACTTGATTCTGAGCATGCGCGGATTTTTAACCGATGCTTTTGCATACTAACCATCGGTTTTTACCTATCGGTTAGGCGTCCATCGGTTCAATTTTAAAGCAAGTTCTAAATTTTTGGACCGAAGGATAACTGACCGTTGGGGCCCACACACGATCGGTTTGGACCGATGAAAAGGTCCTTCATTCCTTTTTCATCGGTTTTGACCGATCGTGTGTACGCGGCCTAACAGTCCACAGCAGGGAAGACAGCAATGGCAATACACTGGAACAGTGTATAAGAATACAAGAAGTCAGGGGCCGACAGATATCATGCAGCCAACAGCTCGTGTATCGCAAAATGACTGCCACTCATGCCAAATATCAGTGACATCACATGTATGCACATGCATACATGGAACAGGGCGGCCATCTTGGAGCAATGTTTGACCACTACAACCCCCGACACACCTCTAAAACAGCTCACTGGACCCCACTGATCACTAGCAAGGACCACACAAGCTTGTATAACAGTGTATATTTGCTGTCCCCTCAAAATAACTCAACAAACAGCCATTAATGTCTAAACCGCTGGCAACAAAAGTGAGTACAACCATAAGGAATGTCCACATTGGGTCCAATTAGTCTTTTTCCCTCCCAGGTGTTACAAGGTCTAAGGTGTAAATGGGGAGCAGGTGTGTTAAATTTGGTGTTATCACTCTCACTTTCTCATACTGGTCACTGGAAGTTCAACATGGCACCTCATGGCAAAGAACTCTGAGGATCTTAAAAAAAATAATTGTTGCTCTACATAAAGATGGCCTAGGCTATAAGAAGATTGCCAAGACCCTGAAACTGAGCTGCAGCACAGTGGCCAAGACCATACAGCAGTTTAATAGGACAGGTTCCACTCAGAACAGGCCTCGCCATGGTCGACCAAAGTAGCATAGTGCATGTGCTCAGCGTCATATCTAGAGGTTGTCTTTGGGAAATAGATGTATGTGTACTGCCAGCATTGCTACAGAGGTTAAAGGGGTGGGGGGGGTCAGCCTGTCAGTTCTCAGATCATACATCGCACACAAGATATATGTAAAGTCAAAATGTTTTCTTCATTTTTGACAGCACAATAGAAGGATATAACCTTTTTTTATGGGGGGGGGGGGTGGGGCGAATTCCTGCATTGTTCTATAGACACAGCAGGAAGTGGTAGAACATCCAATGTGAGAGTTAAACGGTTGTCACAAGTGTCCTCATGGAAGATTCACCTTCTATTCTAGTATTGGTGGCCACTCAAAATTTGGATTTACCCTCACTCTTATTCCTGGTGACATTGGTGATCATAACAATAAGAGAGAGGGAATCTTTCTAATAGCGACTCACCACTCTATCTAAATCTAAGATTTTTTTTTTCCGCCTTTTGGGACACTTTAGCTGCAGTAATGAAAAATAGGGTCACAAACCTGGCTGCGTTGTCTATCAGGGCTGTGTAAATTGGCCAGTACCAGATGAACAGAAATTCAAGCCTGTTCGCATGTAAAATATATACTTATATACACTTATTGACCAGAACTGCGATAATTCTTCATGGCATCGATTAAGATAGGCGCTGGAAACATTCCTCAGAGATTTTGGTCTATATTGACATGAAAGCATCACGCAGTTGCGGCACATTTGTCGGCTGCAGATCCATGATGCAAAATCTCCCATTCCACCAGATCCCAAAGGTGCGCTATTGGTTTGCAATCTGGAGACTGTGAAGGCCATTGGGATACATTGACCTCAGTGTCATGTTCAATGACTTGAGCTATGTTACGTGGTGCATTATCCGGCTAGAAGTAGCCATCAGAAGATGGGTACACTGAAGTCATAAAGGGTTGGACATGGTCAGCAGCAATACTCAGGTAGACCGTAATATTTATACAATGCTCAGTTGGCATGTAAAGAGCCCAAAGTGTGCCAAGAAAATATCCCCCACCCCAATTTCACCACCAGCTTGAACCGTTGATACAAGGCAAGATGGATCTATGCCTTCATGTTGCTTATGCCAAATTCTGACCCTACCATCTGAATGTTGCATCTATGCATTTAGGTGAAAAAACTTCAGTGTATATCGCCCCCCCGAGCCACCGTTTTACTTACCTGACCCTTTGAAAGTCCTGCGCGCAGTCCAGAGATCCTCTTCGCCGCTCAGCCTGGCCGCTAATTGGCTAGAGCGGATGGATTGAGAGCAGTACAGCCATTGGCTGGCGCTGCTGTCAATCACATCCAGTGACGCGGCACGCCGAGGGGCGGGGCCGAGTGATACAGTGAGCGGCTATGACCGCTCGCTGTATCACGGGAGCGCGCCTGCAATTACTCACCACCATGCGAGCTCTCTCGCATGACTGTGGTCAGTACTTGCGGGGAGGACCAGTGACAGCCGCCGATGGACCCCAGAAGACGTGGATCGCACAGTGGAGGTAAGTATAACATGTTTGTTATTTTAAACATTTTTTTTTTCATTTACTAACCCTTTAAGGCTCATTGGACCAGCCACCTTTTACCAATTTTCTGTTGTCCAATTTTGGTGAGCCTGTGCAAATTGTAGCCTCCATTTCCTGTTCTTACCTGACAGGAGTGGCACCCGGTATAGTCTTCTGCTGCTGTAGGCCATCTGCTTCAAGGTTTGGTGTGTTGTGCATTCAGAGATGGTACTCTGCATACCTTGGTCGTAACAAGTGGTTATTTGAGTTACTGTTGCCTTTTTATCATCTTGAAGCAGTCTACCCATTTTCCTCTGACATCAACAAGGCCTTTCCGTTCTCACAAACTTTGCTCACTGGATATTTTATCTTTTTCAGACCATGCACTGTAAACTCTAGAGATGGTTGCATGTGAAAATTCCAGTAGATCAGCAGTTCTTTTAAATACTCAGACGATCCCTTCTGGCACCAACAACCATGCCACATTCAAAGTCACTTAAATACATTTTCTTCCCCATTCTCGGTTTGAACTTCAGCAACTTTTCTTCGCCACATCTAGATGCCTAAATGGATTGAGTTGCTGCCATGTGATTGGCTGATTAGCTGTTACCAAGCATTTGAACAGGTGTACCTAATTAAGTGGCAGGTGAGTGTATAATTGTTAGGGTGTAATTATCAGTTTGTCTGGAGTTCAGCTTGATGCTGTTCTATACAAATGTGAAAAAACGACACTTTCCCAGGATCACTGGTTATAGTACCACCTCCTTTTAAAATGAGTAGAGCTTGGACTAGACTGGCGATGTAATCAATATATCTACAAACCAAGCTTAGGGGGTTTTAGTCCTTAGTATTACTGAGCAACTCAGCTCAACACAGTTTCCTCACCATTAGTTCTATCACTTATGCTAATAACAGACCTCAGTTGCAGATTTTTTTTCCCCTAGGATTTGGAAAAATCCCTTAAATAGATTTTTATGGGTTTTTAAGAACAAGGTTATTTTGTGTTAATAATGGGCATATATTAGGCTTTAGATAATTACTTTGTGAAACTCTTTGGCTTTCAGTTAAATAAACACAGTTTATATTCACAGGTGTATTGTACTCCGGGGCATTTTGCATGCAAAGGAGGCAGCTGCGGCCAAGTTATTTTCTGATACCGATTTGGTGTATAATTTATTAGAAACAGGTGCTGGGCTTTAGTGAAGATAGACAGGAAACTAAGGCAGACAACATGTTTAACCACTATTTAAAAGTGCACTTGTTAGAGACACAATGTTTCACGTGTCTGCGGGCGATGTTTGATATACATTGTCCACATGACGGAATGGTTTAAAGGGCCATCACAAAGAGAACATTGTGTGGGATATGAAAACATTCCATTAACAAAAGACGTATGTTGGTCTTTGCCACAATTAATTATTTACATGGAAATCCAAGTCTGTACCAGAACAGCAAGAAGGACTTACCGGAACAGTTTTGGGCAACAGCTGGACCAGGGACCACAGATGGCCTACAAATGTGAGTTTTCTGTCTCCTAATCTAAGTTACCTTATACAGATTAGTTCATGTCTAATACACTGAATTTAAAAAAAAACCTTGAAACACATGCAAGGAACATAGTCTGGATAGTATTTCACTTATATTCACCTAGGCACAGTTATCCTGCCCCAGAACATCCCTTTTGACAGTATTGTGGGGCTCTGAGAACCACTGCTTTGGATTTTGGAAAGCTAGTGTCTCGCTATCATTAAAGCGGGGGTTCACCCTAAAAAAAAATTCTAACATTACATCCAGCATACGAACGACATTTACAGTATGCAGGTCTTTTTTTTCTTTTGCCGTACATACCGTTATATTGTGATTTTCTCCCCGGACTGGGCGTTCCTATTCCTGGGTTAGATGATTGACGTGTTGTGAAAAAGTTCCCATGTCGCACAAGGCTCGTCACCAGTTTTCCGTAAATAGCCGAGCTGCGAGTCGGCGCTATACGGCTCCTGCGCAGTCAGCTCTACACGGCGGGCGCAGGCGCCGTATAGCGCCGACTCGCAGCTCGGCTATTTAAGGAAAACTGGTGACGCGCCTTGTGCGACATGGGAACTTTTTCACAACACGTCAATCATCTAACCCAGGGATAGGAAAGCCCAGTCCCGCGGGAATCAGAACCCAGAAGCCGGGGAGAAAATCACACTATATCGGAATGTACGGCGAAAAAAAAAAAGACCTGCATACTGTAAATGTCGTTCGTATGCTGGATGTAATGTTAGAATTTTTTTTTTTAGGGTGAACCCCCGCTTTAAGTTTTTTACAGCTGCTAATCTAATTCAAACCTGTCCTAAAGCTTAAATGTGATTGTTAATATATTGTACAAGAAGAAGAGTTCTTGGTGTCCCAAAACTTAAAGTAAAGGTAAAGCTTAAAACTCACAGACAGGACAATTACAGAATATTATTCTCCATTTGAAGCTGTTCTAACTGGTCTTTAGACTGGTCTTCAAATATTGTGGAATCTTATTGGGTTGCTCTGGCAGTTAAAAAATGAAGTTATCTTTTGCATTTTCCTATGCAATTTACTTTTAATTATAAATGAAAGCATCCATTTAAAAGCAAATCTGTCACACACACCTAAATCAGTATGGATAACACATCCACATTAATCTTCTGTATAAAACTCTTATATATACTGTCTGTGTTAATGGGTTCAGAGCTTCACCCTGTCTTTTCCATACCTCCCAACTTTTTGAGATGGGATAGAGGGACACCTATGAGCAAAAGTATGCAGGCATAGGACACACCATTTGCCATGCCCCTTTAAAGGAGAATTGTACAAAAAAACAAGATTGGTTAACCCACAAGTGCTTTTTTTTTTTTTTTTACCAATACTATTCCTTTATATTGGCTTTTGGAATTTACAAATGCAGCAATTTAGAAATATGACTAAAGGTTTAGCGTGTGAAAACACTTTTTGATAGATAAAAAGTGCATTTTATATACAGCTACATAGACCAAAATCAGGGACGAGGAGCAATGAGGGACAGAGGGACATTGTTCCAAATCAGTACAAAACAGATTATAGCGCACACATGCAAAAATGACATTTATCCTGCAAGGCTAATTAAAAACACCTGAACATATTCAAAAATACAGGGGTTTGGTCACACTATATGGTCATATAGTGCTAAGCCCACTTACTGCGACAAAGTACCCCAAATTAGTGGGTCCTAACCTGTTAATAGAATGAAAGAACCTAATATCTCCACCTTGGGAGATAAACTCCTCTATATGGGAGAACTGAAAGGTATTCTTCCTATACACTGGTGGCCACTAATGTGAGGTAATGAAGAGGGGGAGGGGTGCTCCAGCCCAAGAGACCTGGTCAGAGTCTATACAAAATACAAAAAATTGTTCCAAATCAGGGACAGTCCCTCAAAATCAGGGACAGTTGGGAGCTATGCTTTTCCCTTCATCTAAGTCTCCCTATTGGCCAATAAGACTGTTCATCACAGTAATTTGCCAATGGCTTTCAATACATCAACCCAAGAAATAAGCATATTCCAGAGCACCAATTAAGATCTGCACAAGTTTGCATTAATACTTCTGTAAGATCTCTAAAGCCCAATTCACACTATTAGATTTTCTGCAGATTTTTGTCTTCAGATTTACCAAAACCATGTAGTGCAAGGGCCTGCCTGATTGCATACAAATTGAAACTCTGAGGCCTCGTACACACGACCGAGTTTCTCGGCAAAAAACAGCAAGAAACTTGCTGGGAGATATTTTTTTGCAGAGGAAACCAGTCGTTTGTACATTTTCGTTGAGGAAACTGTCGAGAAACTCGATGAGCCAAAAAGAGAGCAAGTTTTCTATTTCCTCAACGGGAGTCTCAAATTGGCTCGTCGAGTTCCTGGTCGGGCTGGTTTCCGACGAGAAACTTGAGCGTGTGTATGCTAAGAAACCCACGCTTGCTCAGAATAAAGTATGAGACGGGAGTAAAAGTAGCGTTTGTAATGGAGATAACACATTTTTCAAGCTGTAACAGACTGAAAAGTGCAAATCGTCTCTTAACAAACTTTTACTTAACATGCAAACACATGAGATTAGCAAAACCAGCCCCAAGAGTTTGGCCAGTGGAATCAAACTTCCCCTGCCGTTGTATGTGTTGTATGTCACCGCGTTTGAGAACGAGGAGATTTTGGCTTGACTGTGTGTACGCAAAGCAAGCCTAACAAGGAACTCGATGAGGAAAACAATGTGTTTCGCCCGTCGAGTTCCTTGCTCGTGTGTACGAGGCCTCAA
The DNA here is from genome assembly GCF_905171775.1 of Rana temporaria. Taxonomy (NCBI): domain Eukaryota; kingdom Metazoa; phylum Chordata; class Amphibia; order Anura; family Ranidae; genus Rana; species Rana temporaria. The sequence goes on from NC_053495.1 coordinate 40,308,677, forward strand.
GGTTTGACCTCATATTATGTGGTTTGGGTAAATCTGAAGACAAAAATTTGCAGAAAATCTAAAGGGATTAAGATGTCATTTGGCCACAACTGGATAATTTATAGAGATCTCCCTTTCAATGCTTAGAGTGGGGAGGCAGAACAAAGACAAGAAGGCCTGAAGAAGCTTGCCAGAGCCGTGGTTTAGGTGAGTATGCGATGTTGCCGCGATTTTACCACAATTTTGCTGCCACGATTTTGATGTGATTTTGACGTGATTTAAGGGAGACTTGAGGTCTATGAACCTGAACTTGCATCAAAGTCGGACAAAAGTAGTGCAGGGACTACTGTACTTTAAAGTCGGCACGACTTGAAGTCGTACTTATATGAATGGTAGTCATTGGAAATTATGGGGAACGACTTGTCATGCAACTTTTCAGTCCCAAATCGCGGGACAAGTCGTACAAGTGTAAATGGGGCCCAAGGATGGACACACATTTATTTTCTCCAAAAGTAAAGCCTGCTACCTTGCACAGTAATTATTAGCATTGAATTCTAACTGAAAAATTAAAAACATCCAGAGCTTTGGATAGCTTCCACTGATTATTATTCAACCTAATTAAATGACTAATTCAATGTCGATTTTGTAAAATGCATGTGCATAATACCGCAGAGAGTAAACACTCTGTAAATCAAGATAACGGGCGATTAAGGTTATTTACATAATAAGAACTAAGATAATATACCATTAATTATGAGATATGTAGTTAATAATAGCAGCATTTCCAATAACATGTCATATAAAAAAAATGAAAAAAAGGTTTACCTCAACTCACCAGTCAGTTGCAGGCAATGATTAATTGCTGAGATTAATTTGTGGGCTTGAAAATATGTTTGTAAACTTTTTGAATTGTATCCCAAACTCAATTATCCCCAGAAAATGATGTCATAACAGATGGAACAGCTGAAAGTTCTATTTCCAAATAAGTTTTTTTTTTTTTCAAAATGGAAGAAGAATTCCGATTGGAATGGACCTATACAATACTTCTTTTGGCTACCTTTTATGCTCTGCAGTTTTATATCAGTCAGTAAGTGTGTTGTAAACATATACATAACGTTTTTTGTCAAAACCTAAAGGTACAGTAAATTCCACCTTAAAGGCTATGTAAGCCTATAAACTTCTATTATTTAGTCTCTTTGGTCTGTTAAACATAATGCTGAAGGCATTTTGTTGTACCTGTTAAATGCAATAATACCTGTTGATATCATCGGAAATCTTTTATGCCCTCTGCCTGTGCTACATTGTTTCCAGATATCTCTGAAGACTACAAAACCACATCAGAACTGCCTTTATTCTTTATGGTATGGATTCAACAAGGTGTTCCATATCATTTCAAAGACAAGTATACAAAACATCCAGAAAAAAAACAAAAACACAAAGATGGATCCATCCTATAGCACACCAAATTTTTCAACTTTCTTAGGAAAATGTAAAGATTAAAAGTATTCCACCCACTCACCCCTCTCCCCCATCCCCCACCACAAAAAAAAGAGAGAGAGAAAAAAAGGGGGGAGGCCACCCACCTTCCATTATTCTGTGCCCTGAAAAACCTATCCCCTTACCCTTAGTCTATTTACCCTTGTCTAATTGCCCTATAATAATAAATACTCTTGACAAATTTATGATTGTATAAGTGAATCTGTGGCCTTCCCCTAGCCTTTCTATTTATTTATGAGGGGGAGAGAATCTCATCTTTCTACCACCATTACCATCTCCCCTGATTTGTGAATAATACTCCCAGCTGTATTAGTGAATAATTCCTCCAGTTCCTTCCTATGATATTGAATACTCTTAGCAAAGTTTCCTATTGTATTAGTGAATCTATGACCTTCCCCTACCCTTTTTATTTATTTATGAAGAGGAGAGAGTCTCGTCTCTCAACCACCATTACCATCTCCCCTGCAAATCGTGCATTTTATCCTGTGTCAAAAGGAAAAAAAGGGAGAAGGGTTGGAAATGGGCCTCTAAATACCCCCTTGCTCCACATATAGCTCATATAGACCAGGGTTTGTTTAAATTCCAACCAACTCTTCCAAATTCTAACAAATCTAGTTTCTGAGTCATTTTGCAAGTGTATTACTTATTCCATAAGCCTGATTTTATCTACCTCCCTAAGCCAATCCTTCATCATCTGTATTTTCTTTGACTTCCATTGTTTCGAGATTATTGCCTTTGCTGCATTCAATAAGAATGGTGATTGCTAGATCAGTAGGAGTAAGAAGATCAGTGGGAGTGAAATTGATCTACTACTTCCCCCCCAGTATGGCTGAATCAGGGGGCACTGCCACTATATATGAGGGTTCCCACCTCCCCACATTCCCTCCAACATAGAGGCATATATCGGGATTCATTTTGTGACATTTTAATGGGACATAATACCATTTAGTTAGTAGTTTGTAATTAATTTATTTTGTCCTTGTGTCCGATGAAGTGGAGTGAACATAATCTAGAACTTTATTTTTAATTATTTCAGACAATGGTTGATTCAATTCTCCAAGGAACACATGGACCCATCATCCAGAGGGGACATCAACATCTTATATATTCTAGAAATTCCCGGTCTATTTATTCCCCCTTGGTCGACTAGTCTTTCCCATGGGTTTAGCTGACTGACCGCTCGGAGGGGTTTTTGGAGTGACTCTACGAAATGTTGGAGTTGTCTATATCTCCATCCATCCCATGGAGTTGTACCGTATCTCTCTCGCAAGTCCTTTAATGAGCAGAGGGCATTTCCTGTTTCCTGAATCTTTTTAAATACATGTTATTATCTTTCCT